>NC_027753.1:32371321-32416851 GCF_000695525.1 Brassica oleracea var. oleracea
CACAATGAAAATTTTGTTATCAGTAATTTAAATTTTTTTCTATAAAAGATATAAATGATCAAAAAAACTATATGAGTAGAAATCATCATTTAATAGACATTAATATTAAAAATATACTAAAATATATTATCTATGTTAGTATCATTTAAATTTAATAACATATCCTATCAAATATAAAAAAAATATATATTTTTTGGATTAATAAAATTGATTTATATGTTCGTACCAATTTAATTATATATTTAATAGTTATTGATTTTTAATTATTTAATATATATTTATTATTTCATAATATGTAAAAATATTTAATACATAAAATAATTTATATATATAATGTTGATTCCGCGCAAGGCGCGAATCTTAACCTAGTTGTCATATATTTTTGCTCTTCTGTTTCACCTATATTTTATTCATGTCTTAGTAAAATAGACAACACCTCTTAACCCCGTTTCCACTAGCTCTTTATGGCTCTTTGTCTCTATTTATTTTTTGGTCAAATGCTCTTTGTCTTTATACTAATCTTAAACAATGTCTCTACTCCAGTCGACATAAGCCAAACCAGAACCAAAGGAGGCTCTCATCATAATTATATAATAACTCTTGCTTTATTTGATACAAGATCATTTGGGCCCCACGCAAAAATAAGACCGTTACACAAGTTAAAAAAAAAGGAAAGGGTAAAAGCGTCCATACAATAAAAATGTTCAAAGGAGGCTCTCTTCTCTCTCAATCAGACCGTTACGAACGAAACACAAAAGAAACAAAACAATCTTTGTGAGGAAGAAGACACCGTGCAAAAAAAAAAAAATCGAGATTTTGATCACGTCAGTAAATGGAGGATACGATTTCAAACCCAAGCATGATGGAACCTCTGTTATTTCCCGTTGACGATCCAATGTCTCTCCTACTTTCTCATTACTCCGATAACAACAACAATCTCTGCGGGTTCGTGAGAGGTCCCAGATACGGAGAATACGCAAGCCTACGAGAATCGAAGCTTCGATTGAAGCGAGAGTACGAGACGATACTAAAGGAAGAAGAAGAGAGGTTCTTCGGCGGAGAGAAGAACAAGAAGCGGAATCAAACGAGGTTTGGTTTCACAAGAGAAGATGAAATTAAGGTTTCGCCGGAGAAGAAGACGAGATTTGGGTTTAAATACAACCCTAATCCGCGGAGACTGTCTTCGTCCTCGTCGTGTTCGTTGGCTCAGTCTGTTCCTGACTTCTCCGCCATGATCCGTAAGGAAAATCGCCGGCCGGCTAACGCGAATCTGCTCCCGCGGAGGACGGATCTCACTCCGCCGCCGTCTAAGGGCAGGAACGGCGCCGTTTTCGGATCGGTTTCTTCCGCTAGAGGAAGCATGAGTGCAGGAGAGAAGACCAAAGGGAAGATGGGGATGATGCGTAAGAGTTACGCTACCGTCGAAGGTTTGAAGAAAGTATCAATGGCTGCTGCTTCTGGCATTAATGGCGGCGGCGGTGGAGGAGGGAGGAAATCAATCGGCGGTGGTGGTCGGACTATTCTAGGTTACAGACAAATCTACTGATCACTCTTTGTCACACAACTTTGATTGTGTTTTCTTCTACCATTTGATTCTTTTTAGGGTTTTTGGTTGATAAAGATTTTTTTTTCCCCTTGATTTTGGTATGTGTGTGATAGAACTTAGAAAGCTAGCAAACAAGATCCATCGATCATATGATTCATATTGTTGAATTACACAAATGCTTATTTTGACAAAACGTTACTTGGTTTGGTTGTTCTAAAAGAGATCCATTGCTAACTCTCCGACCAAACACTTAAGGATCTCATAAGCAATCTCTGATCCAACTCCTAACGTATGGGTTTCAAGCTTCATCCAGTTCTCCATCTCAATTTCGATGACTTCATCCGTATCAATCCGGGCCAGTGCTGCCCACTTCGGAACTTCCTCAAGAACACCACGAATCAGCAAGGAAGCATCAGCACTCGATGAAGGCTTTAATCCGCAGGAAGTGTTTCTTTCTTCCAAGTGTTCGATCATGGCATCGACAAGGAACCCTCCGGTTACTCCAGTGAGATTCACAAGGTTATCAGAACGAGCGGCGTATATCATGAGTTCGTCGAAGAGTTCTGGTCCGATGAGGTAGTTGTCTTGTGTAGTAGAAGTAGTACCAACTGAAAGTTCGGTGTGGATTATGACTTCTCTTGCGTTGGTGAATCTCTGCTGTGTTGATATGAGACCAGTGTTGCTTAAACACCTCAGGACGTTAGAGACATGGCTGATAAGACTGGTGATCGCTTGATAATTACCACTGCTTTCAAGAACGTCCCAATCGGGTTCTACAGGGTCTAGAGGCAGCCTCATCTGTCCTGGAACTATATATCATAACGCCAGTTTTCAGGTTTTAGATACAAGAAGTGATGTATTTTTCAGAAATTAGGTAATGGTTTGAATAATCTTGCGCACCTGAGTTAGTGTCAAAGCTATTTGAAAAGCAACTCTCGTTAGAGAAAGATGCATCCAGTACAGAGCCAGGGCTAGTGTAATCACTGTTTGCATTTCCAATAGCACTCCACATCTCTGTTTTGCCTTTCCTCTGCAAGAATCAAGAAATCAAGAATGAATAGAAAATGAGAAAAATACTAAAATGTGTAAACCTTTAAGCATACCCGATAAGCTGTTTCTGCATACGGCTGCTGGTGTGCTATTGAAGATAGCAACTCATGGAGAATCAAAGATGCTTGTTTATTGGGAAATTCACTTCCTATTATGGCTTCATCTTCTTCTTGTGAAGCAAACTCTTTAAGCTTTTGCTGAATCAAACCCACAGTACCAGCATCAAGTGTTGTTCTTGGGTTACTTTCACCCATCTGACTTGGAACACCTTTGGTTTCTCTACAGCGTTGGCTATAGTTTCTATGAGGGGAACCATTACTACAAGTGCTTTCACCATCTAATGGACTCATAGAGCTACTTCCTTGTACTTGACCACTTACACAAGCTAACCTTCTCTTCCTTCCTGGAGTGCTTAACCCTGATCTATTAGAAGATTCCTCGACTCTAGTGTAAGATTTTCTCTGTACATTCAAATCAGAGTTCTCAAATCTAGCCTTGGAGTGATGATGATTCCTGCTAATTGAAGCTCTACTCATGGCAACAAAGTCCTTCTCTTTACAGTTGATTGCATTTACAGGTGACGAAGAACAACCTCTTTTGCTCTGAAAGGTGTGAGATTGAGCTACCAAAGGAAACCTTGCAGGATGTGGAGCCTTCTTCTCCATTGGATCTGTGAAGTCTCTACCTTTACCAGAGGCTACAGAAATAGATGGTTCTTGATTTCTCCAAAACACATTTCTTTTACTCCTTTCAAAAGGCGTTGGTTTAGCAACACACGCCATGTTGTTTCCAATCTCTTCTTCAGCTACGTGACTAGAACCGTGAACATCAACAAAGCTACCACAAGCTTTGCAAGAAGCAACACTATTGCTGCTATTATAACCATGTTGAAACTCGGGTGAAACAACTGGCTCTTTCCCAACATTATTGAGCCTTCTAACGCCTGACGAACCTGGATACACAATAGCGTGTTTCGCATTTCTCTTTCCCGGTTCCAGAATCCTAGCAGCAGCATCGATCAACCTAGAGTTGCGTCTATTATGAAGCCTGGGGCTTCTAACAGGAGGAGAAGCCAGTTTCTGATGCTGATGATGGCTATTGTACTTTCGGGTCAAAACGTTCTTAATCTGCAATGCTTCTGATCCAAACTTCTTCACCATAACACCACGCCTATCACACACACCTGCTGTTGTTCTCTGCATCTTCTGTGGCCTTGACTTATCAATACCATTATCTTCTTCTTCTTCTTCTTCTTCCTCACCAAACAAACCACACTTGTTGTTGTCCTGAATCTGATGTGATGGTTTCTTCTTCTTCTTCTTCCCTTTGTCTCTGTGGTTAGATGGTATTGAGTCAAGCCCCATTAAACGTGCTACCAAACTAGGAGGTCTCATATCATGCTTCTTAAGCTCCATAACTTCACCTCGATTAGGGAAACCTCCTCTGTTCTCATCATCAATCTTCATAAAAGGGACACAAGTAAAACAACTTTAGATTGTTGCTACTCTATTCAAACTATATAAGCTTTATAAAAAAAATAAGAGAGGAAAGTATTCACCAGATTAAGCTTAGATTTGAGCATTTTCTCGTCCCTACCAAACCTCTTTGAACCTTGTTTCCCTGACAAAAAAATGCAACAAAACACTCTTTCATTCTCAGACATAACCGTAGATAAACTGAAATATAGAGAGACGAAGACTAACCAGGGAGAAGTGATTTGCGAGAAAAGAGCTTCCTTTTAGCAAGACGTCGGTTCCAATCAAAGAGCTGGAAGAAAACACCGACGCAACCGCCTAACCTATTTGGCCGTTTCTCTGTTATGGCCGAGCACGTCGCCGTTTTATCCACCGTCTCCGTTAACTCTCCCGTCATTTCAAACGGAACCTTAACAACCGACAAAAGCTCAGAGAGATAGAAAACAGAGATAACAATGTCTTCTTTAGAGACAAATCGCTTCAGATTCCATAACTTGTAGTCACCAGAGAAGAAACAAAACTACTTTCTTTCAGTTCTGATTCTGTAAAAATAAAATAAAAAGAAAGAGTGTACGAGCTTTTGTGAAACTTTGGAGCTAGTGAAGAAGAATCTCAATCTCTTTTAAGAGAAGCAGAGAAGATGAGTGCGTACATACATTAGCATTAGTTTTGCGAGGATAGGGAAAGAAAGTAGACAGTTGGAACTGAGCAAAACGACAATTGTACAGTGGAACAAATAAAAAAAGTCACTCTGATTATTAGAGCTTAAGCAAAGAAGAAAGTGAGCTTAAAAGAAGATGATAGAGTGTGAGTGAGACTCAACAGGTAATATTCGCAGTTTGGAGTTTAAAAAAGCTGAAAGGAGACAAATAGCAAAACGATAGTGACCCACCAAGTGACTGGAAGAGAGATGAGAGAGCTTAAAAGTTTTTTTGAGTGTTTTTTCTTACTGTGAGATTCTTCCTGATCTGTCACTGGCGGTGAAAGGGGCTCGAGAGAGATTGTTTACAGCTTTTCTTTTTTATTTTACTCGCAGAAGAAGAAGAGAAGAGTGAGCATGCGTACAAAAGGGTAAGTAGCTGATACAAGTAGACTTGGTGAAAACTTAGACTGCAGAACATAAAAAAGAGAGTAAATTTCATAAAAAATACTTCAACTAAATTTGTTAATTTTTTTAAATATTTAAAAATTTTACTATTATATTTAATATTTTAACCAACTATTTTGTTTATTTTAATACACAAAATTTTAAAATTATGTTCATTTTATTATTGGAACTGTATCTATTTTAATCAAAAAAAATATTTGTATATTAAAATAAATGCAGTTTGGTATTAAACATAAACAAAATAATTAGTTAATGTATTTGTGTAGATAGCAAAAAAATGAGTATTAAAAAGCTTAACAAGATTTTATTGTTTTTGTGAGAATCGAAGAAGGCCCTGTTCGTTTGTCAGTCGCTAGCGGCAGCGGCTAATATCTTGTTTGTTTATCTATCGCTGTACGAGCGATCAAACGCAGCGGCTAATCGCTAGCGGCAGCGACAAAGATTTTCAATCGCTATTTTTTTCCAGCGTTTGTTTTATTATTTTAATAATAAACCCATTAAATGACAATTTTACCCTTGGTTTTTTAATGAAACTACTAATGAACCTAAACCTAAACCTAATATTTTCTATATTTCTCTTGTTGCCGTTAAGCTGTAACGATTCTCAATCCTCCACTTTGATTCTCTCTCGTGGCCAAGCTTGTTGGGTTTCTCAGTACTCCACTTCGATTCTCTCTCGCGGCCAAGGAGCTTCGTGCCGCGGCCAAGCTTGTCGGTTTTGCTCTTATGTTTGTGCTAGTGTTGAGTTTCTGTGAATGAATACATAACGCATTGTTTTTGATGTTTATTGTTGCTCCTTCTTGTATCCTTTCTAGGTTTTAGGAGGAATCACTCTTAAACAAGGATGTCAAAATTGACTAATGACGTAAGTTTTTTTTTGTTAATTATTCTTTGGCTGAATTTGTGCTGCTTGGTTTGGTTGGTTTTTGATTTCATGGCTGAATTTGTCCTGCTTGGTTTGACTAAGTGGATGAAGCTTGTTGTTGCAACCATGGCACTACATAATTTCATACGTGATTCACATCGAGAGGATTTTGATTTTGTTCATTGGGAGAGAATATAAGAATATCATGCTCATGGTGATAATGTTGACGGTGATACTTCTCATGGTGATGGTGATGATGATGAAGATGAATCACCTGATGATAGTAGTGATGATCATGCTCATGATGGATATACTCCTTATGAACCAACAGGTAATAGAGCTATGGAAGGTGTACGTGACTACATTACAAATGAGATGGGTAGAGGAGGTCGTTTGCCATACTAGAAAATCTTTTGTAATGCTTTATTTAAGTTTTATATTTACTTTAGACTTTGTCTTTATGAAACTATAATATTTCATTTGAGGTTGCATTTATATTTTTGTGTCATTTATAAGTTTAAAGTAATTTTATTTAACGTTCAGTCATAGAGATAGCATAACAAACAACTTAGCAGCAGATCAGTCGCTAGCGGCAGCGATTACTAGCCGAACAATCGAGCGACTATCGCTAGCGACTATCGCTATGTCAGCGATACTGAAACAAACAACAACAGCGATATTTAATCGCTGCAGCTAGTCGCTATCGCCAGCGACAGCCAAACGAACATGGCCGAACATGAAATTGTGGTTAAGGGTTCGAGGGTTCTGTTTCTCGTTCTTGACGAATTCAGTTTCATCCCTAGTCGCGTCGTCCGTTTCTCAGTTCCAACTCCCAACTCAAGCTTTGGTTTCTGTTCCTAATGGTACAACAATGCCTTTTTTCTGTTATCAATATTGCAAAGCAAAAAAATATATATATTGCAAAGCGAAAATAGAAATCCAACACTTTTTTTTTTGAAACTTTGATAATCAACACTAATTTTGGTATATAAATAAGAGTATCCCTCAATGTATTATATTTTAAAATGAATTTTAGTATTTTAGTGTAGTCTTTAAATAAAGAGATAATTTGAAAAATACCTTATTTGTGATTTGTAATTTGAAAAATACACTTGTTTTTTTTTTCTTTTTGAAAACTAGACTTTGTTACATGTAATAAGACGTTTTTATCCTTGTTTTAATTTGTAATTTTTTATAATCATACTATTAATTTATGAAGTATATAACTAAAAATTAAACTTGGAAAATATTATTATCTGTGTTTTTGTGGTAAATAAATGTTTTGAAATTAAAAAAAAAACTGTGTGTTGTTCATTCTTGGTATCTTTACGGCATTGAAAGATGAATGAGTTGAACCACACACATTTGCTAAGAACAGTGAAAAAAATATGTTAAGAAATTAAAACTGCTAGATTTATTACGTGCTCTAGATTTAGAAAGATCATAAAACATCATTTCTTCTCTAGAATCTAGTCAAAGAAGAAAAAAAATTGTAAATAACAAATTGTAGTAGAAAAAAAAATATATACATCAATGCACCATTTGCTTCTTATATTTTCTTCTATGGGTTCCATTTCTTTTGTTGTTGTATTTTATTTTTGAAAAATTGTTTTATTTTTCTAACCACATTTTTCTGCTTTAAATTAAAATAGTAAATTAAATGTTATATAATATAAACATTAAATTTGGTCAATTTAATCATTTCACTTATGAATAAGTGTAGTTTTCAAAGAAATAAAAAGATAGTGTAGTTTTCAAAATATGATCTCATGGAAAGGTTTTTCTCCAAATTTTCCCTTAAATATAACTTAGTTAGATAATTAAATTTAAATATTAAAAAGGAATTAAGGCAATTAAAAAACAAACGTTTTACAATTTCTCAAGAGTATAACTTCTCGGGATTCTCTTTTATATACAATTTTTCATTTTAAGTTTAAAATATTCTTTCAGAATATTCTACTACAGGTGTTCGTCTTTTTTTTTTGTAACACTATTCGAAGTGTACACTATAATCTGTATTTTGGGCTAAAGTATGGTCCAGTTTTTACTAACTTTTATCAACAACTATCCAAAGTTTCTGCCAGTTGGTGCTGCACTAATCAAGATTCAAGACTCAAGTGCTTCATAACTTTTATTTTTATATATACTAGTTTTCATTTTCTATGAAAAATGTAATGGAGTAATGTAATATATGAATCGATGTGCAAAAAGTTAGAAATTTTTACGTGTAGTACTAAGTCAGGATAATCAGAGTTGCGTCTTTTTCGGTGTCTGACGATTCTGAGATATGTCACGGACAAATAACCTATACACGCTAGCAATCTCTAGCACATCCCTACACTTCTATTCAAATACAGTACCAATTATTTTCTTCTAGTACACATACCTTCAATAAAAACATTTTTTTTTTAGTTATAAATTGATTTTTTTAGTAACAGAACCGTTGAAACTCCCAAGTCGAGACAATTTCTAAAGGAAAAAAAAAACGGTTTAAAATTTAGTCGAAATGAGAAAATAGTGAAACCATTCTTACTGAGCATTAGCAATTTATTGACTTATTATATTTATACAAGACATTTTTTTTTTTAGCTTAATTATTACTATGGTGAATTATCAAAATTAGATATACAAAACAAACAAAAATTAGATAAATTTGTGGATTATACTAATATTATTGTTTAATTTAACATATTTAGAATAATTTAAATTGATTTTAACTGATTTTAACCAACTAAAAACAATTTAAACTGATATGAATTGTATAAATTAGATTTTTAAAAAATGTTTCAGATATGACCGAATTACCATCTAAACAGATTTTTGGAACCACGATCATAACTCAATAACCAATTGCATTAATAATTTGGAAATTTTATTTCAGAAGGCTATTTTATTTACTAAATCAAATTTGTGAGGACAAAAGAATTTTACATGGATTTGGTGAGTAGATTTAGAACAAAATAGAAAAAACAAAGGAAAAGGAAAGTCCGTGAGACTTGGATACCAAGTAGATAAAAAGGGTAGATTAAAATATCCTATCAGGAGTTGATTTTAGATATCTCTCTTAATATAGAAGATCACACAGTCTTTAACGATTTTCCCAATTTCTCTTTATATAAACTGGTTTATTTAATCTCTAAACGGCCGCGTTATGTGATTAAACCAGATAAAATAGATCATAACCAAAAATCAACATTGAATTTGAAAATTGTATCTCAGAAGATTATATTAATTTAATAAAATTTTGAAAAGAAAAAAGATAGAGATAAATGTTGAAGAAAATGGAAAATCCTATTAACGGTTAGAAACAGAAACAAAAGAAAAGGAAAGTTTGAAGAGGCTTGAGTTCCAAGTAAATAAACGTGTGTTAGAGAAACAAAAGCAAATCTATCAGAGGATTTGGTTTACGATACTCTCTCTCTCTCTTTATATATGTAAACAAGTGAGATCACTTTCTAACAAACCAATCTCTTCTCTCTACATTCGTTGCTTACAAACCCTATTTTCTCACTCGCGCGAGAAAGAGAGAGAGAGAAGGATGGAGAAGCATGAGTTCTTAGAACTGTTTGAAGCTGCGACTAAAGCTGCAAAATCTGCTTCGAGAGGAGACGCTAAGAACTCTCCTGCGGTCTCTAGGTGCGTCGAAGCCATAAAGCGTTTGGGAGGAGCTCCGGAGTCGCTTGCTTACGAGATGGTCATCGATCGCAAATACCCTCAAATTGGAAAGAGCCACGGCCTTTTCACGGAGCACAAAAACACTAGAATCCAGTCCGAGGGAAAGATTCTTTACTCTCTTTGGCTCAGATATCTCTACGCTACGGGGAGGAAACATGGTTCACGACCTCGTGATCGGACGGTTGTGAAGAAGGAGAAGAAGCTTGTGGAGGAGGAGATGATTTCGAGGACGACGGGGGATTCAAACCGAGACAAAGTGCGTGAGATTCTTCACAAGTCCTTGTCTAAAGTGGCTGGTGAGATGAAGGGAGGAGTGGTTTCTTTCGATTCTTGGACTGTGGCTGCGTCCGTTGAATCTGCCATGTTTGAGAAACTAGGTTCTTTCGAAGGGACTCAAAAAGCAAAGTACAGATCCATTCTTTTCAACATGGGAGACAGCAGCAATCCAGACCTGAGAAGGAAAGTGCTAATCGGTGAGATCAGTGGAGAGAGGCTGGTGACGATGGAGAAAGAAGAGATGGCTAGCCACAAGATTCAGTTGCAAGTTCAAAACATCAAAGAGAAAGCCAGAGCTAGGGAAGAGAATCGAGTAAAGAGTATGATGATTTTTCAGTCAGACAGTATGATCATGACTTGAGCACAAAATATAGATTCTCAGTTTATTAAATTGTATATTAATTAGTCTCTTGTCTTAGTGTTGTCTCAATGTAAAAACACTTTAAAAGTTCTGCGTTGCCAAGTTTAATTTGCAACTCTTGTCTTGTTTCATTTGTTAAAAACAAAGTACATATATCTTCTCAGGTCTTATTACATGATTTGATTCAATGTTTTGTCTGCCAATCATATATACTAAGTTTCTGCTCTTATTTTCAGCCATTGCTGATGGATCTCGGATCCTCTCAGAACATAGAGTTAGGGTTTCTGTATTACGTGCTAAACAAGGAAAAGGCAAGTTGATTAGTGGCTGAACTAATATATGACAATAAGGCAAGTCTCAGTTAATTAACTGCATATCAGAATATTTAACTGCTGCTGCTGCTATGCTAATGTGGCAACTCTGCGTTATGGCAATAAAGACAGTATTGGTCTCAGTTTCATCTCGTAGGCAACACCAAAATTTGGAGACCGAACGCAAGCTTCACCTCAAGAAGCTTTGACCCTGATCTCTTAGGCAAGTGAAGCTCAAAATTGGCAACAATGGCCGATTGAGAAAGCACAAACCCTAATCTTAGGATCAAATCATCAATTCACCAAAGATTAATGATCGATTTTCTTTTGCAAAGTTCCCATCTTTTTCTGCTTCTCGTAAACCAGTTGCCAGTTTCGGCCTAACCGGCTTTAATCTCTGGTTTCTTTAGTCATCTCTAAACCATTGAGTTATCTCTTTAAACCAAATAAAATACATCACACCCAATAATCAACATATAAATTTCGAGAACAAATAAAATTCACAAGAATTACAAACAAAAAAGGAAAATCCTTTTAAGTTTTAACAGCCAGAAACAAAAACGAGGAGAAAGAAACTTCGGGGGAAACTTGGCAACCAAGTAAAAGTGTAGAGAAACACAATAAAAAGAACAATTTTGTGCCGAACGATTTTCCCATTGACGTGACACAAAAACACCAAGCAACTGAATCACAAGTGCTGCTCATAGTAAAAGAAGTTATAATCTCTGAAAACTCTCTTTTTTTGGGGCTGCCCTAGTGATTTAATCCTCCTCGCTCTTATTTTCAGCCACTGTCTTTTCCGATACATGTTCGTTGCTACACTCAACTTGGTCATCCTGGACTGACTTTTCAAAGTGTTGTGGATCCAGATCGTCTAAGGCTGGTGAATCTGCTTCTGTCGAAGGAAGTTTGGTATCAACTTCGATAATTTCAGGTTCAGAACTCTTACGACTCTCAACTGATTCTTCCTTCATTTCAACAAGATGATCATCCGATGAGATTTCGTCATTCTCACTTGTAAGAAGAGCTTCTTCGTTGAGAGATGACTCTACTGTTTCCTCTTCGTCCCCTTTGCTGTTGTCGACGGAATCTTCTTTAGTGGTGTCAGCGGTAGGTTCAGATGCAAGATGTTGATCATCAGCTTCTTCTACAAGTGGTGATTTCTTTGATTCATCATCCTGAATGGAAGAGCTCGCAGGAAGGTCTGTCTCCTCTTCAGTAACACTTTCTGTCTTTGATCCCGAACCTTCAGGATTTGTGGAAGCAGGAAAAGACTGGAAAGTGTCCCAATCATCATCATCATCATCTTCGTCATCATTTTCTTCCTCGGTTCCACTATCTACTGTGCTAACCTGATTTAATGATGTTGGCACAGTCGACAATGTTTCTGCTTTAACAACAACAGCAGAAGAGGTAACTTTCTCAGGTGTTGCTACCACAGGTGCTGGTAATTTGATATCCATTGGTGGAACCAATGATTTTGGCTTCAGAGAGGAATTATCTTGAGAGACGGAAGCACGGATGATATCCTAACATCAGATGGACAAGGAACCCAATTAGACAAATCTCTCAAATTTTGGCATGCAAAATGCTTAACCCCACAAGAAAAATATTAACTGATTCGATCCTGATTTTAAGCTTCTATGCTATAGACAAGTTTGAATTATCGGGAATATGAAAAAAGTTCTTATTACTCAAATCAGAATGAATGCAGCCACGAACCTGAAGCTGCTGCCGGTGAGTTGTTGGCAGCGACAGCAAAACATCCTTAAAGTGAACAGCTGAAGAAGGCAACTGAGCTAGATGGGAAACAAGGCGCACAGCTACATTTCTTAACTCGAGGACTTCCTGGTATTGATCCATAAAAACGCAAGACGTTGGAGTTTACGAACTGCCTTAATAGGGAGCAACATATTTTTAATGCAGAATTTACAGGCCGGGGTATGAATGGAACCTGAGAAACGCCATCTGAAGTCTTAGAGAAAACCACAAGTACGGATTCAAGAAAAAGGCTCATGAATCCCTTCTGAAGTTCATCAACATTTGAGTACATTTGAAGTAGCATTATGAACCGCAAGCATTCACCAGCTATAACCACCGATTCTTTATTCATAGGTTTCTATCCAAGAAAAAGGAATAAGAAACAAGTCAGTTACCATAGTGTTTTAACATAAAAGAAGAATTTCAGTTTTCTGTTGATAATTGAAGGAAGAAACGAGAAAACAACCAGAAGCGCCCTCTGCATCAGACTGACAATATCTCCAATAAGTTCCCCAACAAAGAAGATCACAAAACTTTTCTCCTCAGTGTTGTTGTAACGCTGTACCAAGCTTTTTAGCACTTGTAAGGCAGTAGCTTGAACCTGCATATTTTTGAACCCATACTGTTAAGAGCTTGACAACTGATATATGACAAGGAGGCCAGTCTCAGTTACCTGCATACTGGAATCTTTAACTACCGCTGCTATACTAATGTGGCAACTCTTCAACACCGCAGTACAGATAGAATTGGTCTCAGTTTCATCTCCTGGACAGTGAAGCTCGTAGGCAAACTTAGCCAGTGAAAATAGTTGTTCCAGACAGAATGCAAGCTTCAACTGAAGAAGCTTGCGTAACCCTGATCTCTTGGTGTCCACAAGATGGATACCGTCGATACAATCTTTAGTCAGATCACCAACCATGTGTACACAAGCACCAAACATTGCTCCTAGATGGACACTACTATCCGCAGCAACAGCATCTGCAATTAACGATTAGATTAAACAGTGATTACAAACTTTTCAAGGTGTCCCAGATAAGAATTGTATTTTGTATATGCCTTAATCTAAGAACAAGTTATTGTTTCGGCACCTGTAGCTAAAATGATAGTGTCCCTTATTTATCATACTTATCCCATTAACTGCGGATTAAATTTTCATACCAGTTGAAGGTTTCTGTGACGAGGTTCTGGTAAGCTTAAGCAATAACTCATTGGTGGACTTCACAATCTCAAGAGCTTTTGGTAAGTAGGCGTCAGTGGGGACTTGCCGGATGCACTTGTACCCACTTAACAGTAACGCCAGAGGTGCCGACATCAAACGATTCTGCATCATACCATCAATCATCAGTTAGATGAGAGGAGTGCACTAAATAAAGCAAATATCCAGAAATGCAACAGATAAAGCAGCAATCGTTCAAAGTCTAAACCTTACCTTCAACTCAAAACGTGTCACTAGTGTCTTTACGGAGATAAATACAGTAGACAGCAAATTATCCCAAATGTCATCATCATCTGGCGAAATTTCATTATGCCTGAAACGAAAAAGAAGAAGCCTTTGTTATACTTTCGTCCATATGCCACTTCCCTGACATGAGTTTTCAGTTTTTTTTTGAAATAAACAGAACTGGACACAATTTTCAAAAATGCTCACCTATGAAGAATTTTGAACAGGTACCCCAGACAGAGTTCAATGGTCGAGTAGGCAAACTGCTCAGATTCAAGAAAATCTTTTGGACAGGTTTGGGAAATCTGTTAAAACGTGAAAACAAAACGGCATAAATAGTTGCATTTTCTCCTGGTGAACAAGGCATATATAGTCCTGAAAAGTTAATCCGAAATCATTTGGTACGAGGGAACTCATCTAACACTGGTATTATGACAATGAAATAGGTAATATATGTTGCTATGCCTATGACAGCGTAACAGAAAATGATGAATGATATACTGTTTTCTCCTACAAGGGAAACGTATGTTTTTGTTCAAACAAAATAAAGGAAAAAAGTACAAAGAAAGAATATCAATATACAAATGGCCTCGAACCTCATTTTCAATCTTAGAAGTGAATATGCAAGCTAAAAATGCTCTAGAAACTAAATTTCCCATGAGGAGATGGTTTTAGTAACATCAACAAGTCATGTACCTGTTGTACTACGGATACTGCAAGAACATCCCATGAACTGTCCATATAAAAGGAATACGAGAAAACCTGGATAAGTCACAAAAAGAAATGGATCCAATCAGAGTAGTGAAAAACTAACCATAGCTAACAGACTACTGCACGTGGACATGGATAAAACAGAAGCCAATCAGGAAAAAGAAAAAAAATGCGGGGTGGAGTAGATCTGTGTTCCAAAGAGGGAGCATGTACTTGCTTCAACCACTATTAATTCCTTTCATTAGCTAATGACATAAGGAGTATGAGACAAATATTAAAGTAAATTAAATAATAATTGATGTGGACCTACCTGCAATAGTTCTTGGCAGAGATCTATGCTAAGAAAGCCACTGGTGAAAAATCTTTCAGCAGAAAGAGATAGGAAAACTGGTAAAGCAATTTCATGTAACTTTAGGCCCTGGAATGAAGATTCCTTAATGCTGGAGCCTCCACTATTTTTTATTTTAGTTGAGCCAAAAGGTATAACTTGTGTATTAGAGCCTGGATGCATCCCCTGAAATAAGACAAGTACAGCAAAGCCCCACAGAAACTGATAATCTTCAACCTCTAGGGTAACCATGCGATGTCTAGATATCAAGGACCTATCAGAAAATCCTTCCACGCTATGATTCACAGGAATTGCATCCAGAACCAAAGCTTGCAGGATCACAGGCCATGCCTCATCTAGACAAGGCTGCAGCCTTCTTGACACAGTATATGGCGGGATTTCATCTAAGATCGAGAGCTGCTGCAGCAAATCAAAATGTCTTATTATAAGACAGGGGAGCACAAGGATAGAAGTCTTCAGCTAAAAGAGAGAAAATAATACTATTAAGTGTTGACTCACACTTCTTTTGGGGTTCTGAAATAAGCAAACATAACTGTAGCCCCTTAGGACCTGAATCCAGTACCTTCCAAGCAGGTCTGAACTCTTGGAAAATAATGGCAATAGCGCTTCAAATTCTACTGGCACCTCACCATGGTGTTTTCTCAAGAATGTAAATATGTAACACTTAAGTGAGGCATGTGCAGCAAGAAGCCTGATCTTGATCTACATTGCAAGAATAAGTCTACTCAATTAACGGAAAATAAAATTAAACGTTTTGTGGCTAACTCACCTTGCTTGTGACCCATTCAGCAAATGAAGGATAATATAATTCGTTGAAGTCATTGAGCGGACGTGAAAGTAGAGAGAATATGCGTTTGACTGCAACTTGATCACTGCTTATTATTCCACTTGTCATTATCTGAAATGATTACAGACATTAATTTAGCAACTTAAGGGGAAACAATCTGAAGGAAAGCCCATTACGGATGTCATGCTCACCTTTGTGGCCAACTCTAACCCAGCTTCCAGAAGAACAGGGCCAGAATTTGCATCCAGGGCAGTACGAACAGCAGATACCAGTTGAGCCTATTATGTTCAACTGTGAGTAAGTTTTATGTTCATTAAAATCTTAAATCAGTCTTTGTTGGTTACAATTTTGCATGAGGAGCACCTGATATTGTTCAAGCAGAAGATGTCCAGGAAGTTCAGGGTCGGCTACTGATTTGAACTGCAAAAGTATCACACAGTTATAAATTATTTTTGCTGTAAACTACCACACCAGATCAACAAGGTGACTTCGAGGCTAGCAAAATGCTGGCCGCAAAAACATGTTTTCAGGCAAAGAATCGGGTGGTGGGAAAGGATAATCGAACCGACAACTTCTGAAGAACAAAAATGAAACCTAGAAAAGTGAGGGGAATGAGAACCACACGTAACCAGAAAGTCTCACCTTCTCAAGAATTGTGCTAAGAAGTCCAACTCCAATCGGCCTCATGTTTTCAAACTGAATAGTGCTTATCTGAAGTATTTGGTACACCTTGTTAAAATTCCTTCTGACCAATTTTCAGAATGCTTCAAATGGTGCTTTGAAAATTTAATTATCTTTCTTTACCTGGTAAGCAAGAGATATCAGTTCTTGTAGTTGAAGAACTAACCAGTCACCTGAGCTTTGTGTATCCGAAGCAAGTTTCCTTGCCAATGAAAGATCAAAATGAGCAGCATCTTTTCCTACAGCCTCTGGCAAAAGACTCAAACACCTAGAGTTGAAAAAATAGTTGGGTATTTTAGCTAAAAGGACATAATTCAGAACATAAACATATATAAATTAGTATACACTTTGACTAAGAGCTTCAGTAATAAGTTATTAGCTCAGAGTTAACTGAAGGTTAAGATTTCATTTAATAAAGCTGAATGCTATAACCCTTCACGAACTTACTAAAACTTGGTTCAGCATCAGCACACACTTTCAAGACATCAGTTGAAATTTTATTTTCCATCAAATTTTAGTTATGGTGAAAAACTATTCTGGGGCATTAGTTCAAAATATTGATGTCAAAGGTATTGACAAGAGAGGGAGAGCAACAAAAGCATCCCCCACTTACTCGGCTGCAAAAACTCTGGTTCGATATCTCAAGGCTTTGTCTTTGTCAGGACTGGCATGTACGGATTTCCCACTAGAGCTAGAAACCATGTCTTCATCATCATCTCCAAGGTTATCTCTTGCGCTGGAAGGATCATTTTCCGTACTGTTCGTTTCCGCACTTCTTCCAGTGGATGTTGCAAGAGCCTGTCAGAAGAAAAATTAATTTATGTCGGAGAAAAGGAGGCAGACCTAGACATATAATAACGCATAAAAACTCAAAATAGACAGGAACATTTTGAACAAAATGGTGGCAATCGTGAGGAAACAGCAACGATAAGTTCAAAGAAAACCAATAAATTGGTACGAAAACCTCTTAGCTATTACCATGTTGCGGCATATTGAAATCCATCGAGATGGGCGTGATGGGCATGTCGCATAAAGAAGGCGTATCAAGGTACTAAGGATCAGGTTCCCAATCCTAGATGAACACAACAATTAGACTCAATCAATAAAGCAAGTTAATCAAAACTTTCAACACAACATTTCCATTAGACAAAAAAAATTACAGAGAGAACGATTGCTTACTCAGAATCTGTTTCTTCATCTAACATTTGAAATAAGTTACCTTCTATCTGCTCATCAATGACAGATACCTAAAAAACAAGAATACTATAAATTCCATGGTGCGATAAATTTCAAGACTATAGGATTCTGGAAAGAAAAATCAAGATCAAAGCATGCTGTTTACCGGGTCTTTCTCAATCAGATGCCGAAGAGTTGATACAGAGAGGCGCCTAATTATTGGCTGTTTTACAAAAGATATAAACTAGTTTTAATCATGAACCCCTTGAAGGCTTGCCTAAGGAAAGAAGAGATAGCGAAGAAAAAAACCTGTCTTGATGTCAATGTCAGTAACAGATTCTTCACGTGTGAATGCACTGAAACGGCTTGTGGAGCAAAAAGAATAAGCTGCTGGGTAAAACGGACGCTCCTGAAAACATTTAGATGTACAAATAGTTAAGCTTTAATAATACAGTAGTAACAATAGGTTAAAATGATTGTGACAAGGAGAAGAATTCACATACTCAAGCAGGGTCGGAATTTCTTGCCAGGAACTAATCTCTGCAATAACAGACTGCAAAAAAATTATTTAGAACGAGAAAAATAGAATTCCTTGCAAACAAATGCATGTATCTTCCTTTGCTTATCCAACAAGGTCAACCATAGAATACATCATTTACTGAAATATGGAGTTGAAAATTTTGCGGTATTCTTGTAGAATGCATCTTCCTGTTCTGAAAGACAAGGTTCAAAGGTCCAGAATAGTACCTTGCAGCGTGAAAAGAGAATGCTGCCAGGAGCAAGCTCAGGACCAAGGACAGCGACAATAGCATTAATAAGGCGCCCAATGCCTTGGGAAAGATCGATCCATCCACTTTCTTCACCCAATAAAATGTCCAAGGCAAGTCCTAACGCTGCCTAGTAATGTATACAGAACAAGAATGATACATGAGACAGTGTATGGAATACCAAATCAAGATCGGGAAATAAAGTTCTCTCAATAGTTAGAAAATATAAGTAAGCACCTTATATGAGGATGGCAAAATTTAGTAAACATCTGAAAAGTGGTAATATGGACTGTACCAGATAATTTCTCTTTGCCAAGCATTATCAGATTCAAGATCAACTAAGCTAGCCAAAATTTTCTCTTAATTTCGGTTCAGATTGACAACTAATCAGACACCAACAGCCAGAACACCAAAATGAGATCATTTTAAACTGAACGGCAAAATTTGAAAAGTGTCCATAAAAAAGTCTCAGTGAGCTACGATATAGTTTTACCTGAACATGAGATACGAATGATAAACCAGCAGCTTCAATGGTCAAAAGAAGCCCATGCAAGGCCCAGATCTTAAGACCAAGAACGGGAGTTTTGGCCAAAGATGAGACTGAACTAACAGTAGCGGGTACTAAGGTCGACAATGCCATTCCTCCTGCACTGCAGGCCATGTGCACAACAAAATTTTAGAATATAACAGATCAACATAATTGAGTATTCAATGTGTAAAATAATATGTATCTGCAAAGATGGATAATATTTGAGCTTAACTGCTGTTAAAGCATCACAACCAAATACATAGCAAGCTACTTTCCAAATTTATTGATATTTCACCACATAATAAACAGAATGTTCAAGTTAGAAGCCAAAGTCCACCTGTGATGGATGCAGCCAAGTGCAAGAGCAACGGATCCACCATAGTTTGGATCTGTTATCCCATTTAGTTCGACAAGAAGCACTCTGGTCTATTTATCACCATACAAAACATATGTGAGAAATAGATTTTTTTTTTCTGATACTTCCCTATCACTAAAGATAAGACGAACATTTAAACCAAGAAAAAAAAAGTGAACAATCAAAAGCAGAGGCATATGCACTAAAGTACGGTCCCATAAACATCCAAATTTAAGGAGCATAAAGATAGGGTCCCAAAAGATTGCTTTCTATAGATTGTGAACAGACCATTCTTGCTGTAAAGATGTCATTTCCAAGACGAGCTAGGAGACCAAGACCCTCACATGCTGCCCTGCGTTGCGATGCACAGATGTCTCCCTCTGTTAAAATATTCTGTTGCAACAGAAACATCAGATAATATATAAGAAAATAAGTGAATCAAGCTTCAGACTATGTTCATATTCCTGAACTAGTATAAGAAAATAAGTGAATCAAGCTTGAAACTAGGTTCACAATCCTGAACTAGCATCTTTACTTGGAATAAAATACCTGAAAAATGGCTTGCACTGTGCCTAATACCTCTGTCTCTAGTTGCTGAGAACGTAGAGCATGCAAAGCCTGTAAGAAATAAATTTCAGGCACATTATCCTCCTTTTAACAAGAAGTAAATGATTTGAACTCAGATACAGTTCATTTCTTCAAGACTGTAGTCGGCATCGTAGCACAACACCTCCATACTGAAAGAATATTGCTTAGTTTCATTCACTTATCAGCTTTATATATAGACCAAAATGTCTCTGATCCTCTATCGAATGTTCTGTTATATGTGTATTTTCTAGCATTCCAACATCACCGAGTTCAGTACTCAGTATCCTAAACGAGGTAGAGTAACAAACTCACCAGAATATGGTTGTTACTTGTACCTTTACCATACAACTTTCTTAACTAACGTTATACCAAGGTTCGCTAAAACACACAAAACTCGTATACAACTATTGGGAGCACCTTTAATCCGGCAAGAAGACCCGCACAGATGTTAGTCAAGCTGGCAGTACGCCATTGTTGCTTCTTTCTAGCTTTCATACACTGTTGTATGACCGAAAGAAGTGAAAGCATCCCACGGCTATCCTGAGAAGAAAAGGTTACGATTATTTCAGACAACCAAAATGACAAACATTATTGCAAAACAAGGACCTATCTGGACATACAATAATCACAAACCTGCGAAGCAAACATGATACCAAAGCAGAGAACCATCTGATTCACCAATGTCTTTTTCACAGTCTCTGGCTTCATAATTACGGAAGTTTTGAGTAAGAATTGAGAATAAATAACAACGGCAAGTCTGTAGCCAGATAAAAACCAGCGCCATCGCTACAAACAAATTACCATCAAAGTGCATTGCGCTTACCAGAGGAAAACTAGAAACTTTACTTTCCCATACACTTGGTGCTAGACCATCTTCCCCGCCTTGAAAATAGCGAAGCTCATCTTCAAACCAATCCCTGGATTAAGATTCATAAGAACTTACATTTCTTGGGGAATACTAGCTTTATATGGCGTGATCAAGAATGTGTGAGGAAAAAAATGCAGCAAAATTCCTTAGGGAATGCAAACTAATAAATAAAGATGAAGACTAAGGCACCTGCCAGGAATCCAAGGACCAAGCCATGCATCTCTTTTGTCAAGGAGTGCCTTCAAGCACGAGTTTTCCTCAAATCCGGAAGGATCCCTTTCATTTAAACAGACATAAAGTAATGACTAGTTAAGCGACTAACACAAAGATTTACCAAACCATGTTGTTAGCATACATTTATAAAGGTATTTTAGAGAAAGCAGCAGTTAGGAATTGCATTAATCATTACCTATATGGTGCTGTGCATAGCTGAATAATTTGCTGATGCTCACTTTTATAGGCCAAGGGATCTGGGATGGACTGATAAGCTATCAATACTCTTATGATGAGCGTATCGACCAAAGTTTTGACATCAGGTAACCGTTTGTTGGCCATTGCCGATACATAAGACAAAGCGCTGTTTAAAAGAAGATTTTGTCAACTCAATCATCATACAGGTAATGGATAAGAGAACTTGCTATCAAATGAAAATAGCTAAATTATTATGATTGGCAATTACAGGCAGGCAAACAAAACTGTATGAAGCATCAGTATGTAATACCTACGGAGGTTTGCCAGTACTGGTTGAAGCAGAATACCATCCTCACAAGAGACAAAACGTCGCACAAAAGCTGTGAGTGCGTCAACTGCAGCCGACCACACCCTACAAAAAGGATAACACTGATCAGTTGCTTTTTATCAAGAACAAAAAGTAGAGTCGTCACTTTTGTTGCTCTTGGACATGAAGCAATCAGGGAGATCAGCTCTCTCATACCAGCTATTAGTGTGTCAAAAATAAACTGACAGTGTTTGAAAACTAGTGTGAACAAAATTTATTATAAAGGCATGTGCGTTGCTTCCAGATGTCTCAAATGAAAGATAAACATGGTTCGCTAGTCGCTACCAGGAGCTAAAACAAGGCTTAATGCATCAGAGGCCACTTACCTTAATGTAGATTCCAATTCTGCATGTTGTTTGATCAACTGCTCTGGGTTTCCAGTAAAGACGTCAGTCCACAAGATAAGAATATCAAAATCTTGGTCCCCAAACTCCTGGACAATAAAGTAGAATTGCATAAGACAATGGAGGCTCCGGACACACCGTTCAAGACCAGGATAAAACATTACCTCCTTTGGCATAGAATTTAGTAGGGATGATAACAATAACCATCCAGCTTCCTTTTCACTTGAGGCGACTGTGATATTCCTCCTGGACTCTGTTAGCATCTTTTTTGAAACTTCAAGCACTGACCTTGGCAGTCTGTGAACAGGAAATACAAGAAAAGTTTTGCAATTAGATTAGTTGAAGTTCTGAATTGGCTTTTAAGGAAGTCATGGTAGCTTGAAAACTATTTTGACTATCTAACATAAAAATATCCTATGTATCTGTCATGCCACGCAACTATTTGATTAGGAATAGGAGGAAATGACAAACTCTCAGAAACTATCGGGTTGTCTACGGTAATAAGCACGGTGGCAATTTACAGGATTACTAGGAAGATTGCTTCATCAGCTCAGAGACATAAAAAATACGACGCCTACATGCAAGAATCCAATGCCCAACAGCGATAATTTGTTGGCACAAGCATTAACGTTGAGCATGAAGTGGTGAAACAGTGAATAAGATGTGACCATGAGGGAGCTGTGAAGACTCTTACCTAGCAGGATAACCAAGAGAGAGTCCAGGAGAAATGGAGACTAGAGCTGCTAAAGTTGCAGCTTGCCCATGCAAAGAAGCAAGATCAGTTTTCAATTTGCCTCCCTACAAAAAAAGCAGTGGCGAATTACAAGTCATTCCCCGTCATGAAATTGTTACAGTAGATAATGTCTATCTATAAAGACTTAAAAGGTGAAGATATTCAATTAGATGAAGGCCAAGGACGCCATAAGCATTCATGATTTGCATTCATCTTTTTTATTTCACCATATAGATTTTCACTGATAGACTTTCTTGTTTTGCATTCATGACATAACATTCCGTAGAAAACATGATAGAAATGCAGCAGGCCATGCATGCATGGTGATTAAATATATGATTAAAAAACACATGTCAAACTCACTAGAGACTCAAAGAACCATATACTATTAAAAGAAAACCAAGTCAGTATTACCTTTTCAAAGGATAAACTTTCCCTTAAAGCATTAATAGTGGTTACAGCATAAGAAGTCAACCCACCAACGCAGGTGGGATCAACCTCAGCCAAAGTACGTAAAGTTAAAGCAGCCTCAACACGTACCTGGAAACACACAAGTTTAATTTTGTAATTTATGCATTTACAATTACAATTGGGTTGTCATTTGACCCAATGTACCCCAGATATTCATGTTTGTATGATAGGCAAAACAAATAAACGCTGCAAAAAGCTGAGTCTGAATATTCAGTATATCAAACAACTAAATTCAGAAGAGCACCAATAAATTACTTTGATAACGGCTTCTTCCAACCCTCTATTTCTATGCATACAGGTTCTGTTTACCTACCTATTGATTACTTTGAAAACGGCCTATTTTACCCTCTATTTCTATCCGTAAGCGAACTATTGATGGTAGACTTTAATTGTAGAGACGAAACATGTCTTTCAGTGCAATTGGTACTTAAAAAAAGAAACGCGTAGATAAGGAAGATTGAATCTAGAAGATTGACAGGGTGAAGAATTTCAAGATGCACAAAGGATTTATAACTCTTTGATAAATGCTGCAACGAAAAGAATAAGAGATAAAACGGACTCTCAAAAATCTTACAAGGTCCAAGAAATGTGACGATGCCGCACCCACTGTGTCATCAAAAAACTCCCTGAATTCTTGGGGAACCTGCAAGCAGGCAGATAGAAATGAAGCTTATAAGTTTCATTATTAAATTAAACAAAAAAACAGAACTTTCAAGACACAAATCAGAAGCGTTTGCGCCCGGTTGCAGCCTCACCTCTCCCAGTGTTTTCAATGTGTATGACAAAGCCCGCAAAGCAACAATTTTCATTGATGGACTAGCATCTGAAGACTGAAGCTGCATTTATTTCAGGAAAAGAAAAAAACATAACTTAATCTATCATGATGTAGAAATATAAATTAAACTCTTTAACATCTGTAGCTCTGACTTGCAAGGACAAAGAGCGGTTCAGATAAACAGTAAAACCTGCTTTCCGAGAAAAACTGAAAAGCTTCTCTGGCTTGACTCCATCATTTGATCAATTACGCCAACCCGTAGGATGTACAGAACACATGCCTTCAAAAGTGAGAATTTGAATTTAGAAAGTTGATTCAGCAGAATATCACTAATGTTTTCAAAAGAGTTAGCAATTTCTCCTATTTGTTTTCAAGCAATGCAGAGAGAAAGAAAAAAATGAATGATTCCCCGCATAGCTGAGAGTTGCACGGTGATGTTTTGGTAGATAGAAGTACGTACGAGAATTTATACAAGCAAAATGTCACGAAAATGAAACAAGTATCACGTACCAGGGCATGGGCATCAATTGAGGAGTCACCCCGCAGCATGTCCATGGCAAGCAAAGAATAGTCCTGAAGCTCACTATCTGGACCCAAATACCTTATCCTATTGGCCTACAAAACTCAACACTTTATAAGTTTATAAGGCCATGGTGATGAACTGAACATATGTATGTACAAAATATCGTAAATAACAAGCTCTAAGAATAGGTTCACTTAAAGAAGTAAAATGCAGGTTTTATGATATAGCAATATTGGCAGTGTTCAGACATAACCCGTGATAACAGTTAGTGTGATTTCTGAAAAGGCCAATGCCAAATTTTAAGAATAATATGTATATCATTGTCTCTGAAATGCAAACTATAATCAACGCACAAGAACCAGACAATTGTTTTTAATAGCTTCCAGCGTCTGTTTACCTGTAAAAAGAACACCCATGACAGTGCCAAACCAAACCGCTTGTTTCTTGCCCGTGGGCCAACCGCTGCGAATTAGGTTTATAACAGAAAAAAAAATCAGTGCCTTAGCAATTTGAAAATAAAGAAAACAAATGTACTATATTTCAAGAGGTCAAAACCATATGCTAGTTTTTAACTAATCAGGTACTTTTAATTATACTACGTGTGCCATTATGACTGTTTTCTCATAATTAAAGGCGCACGCCTCCACACAGTGGCTGTGTTATAAGGACTAAAGAAGTTCTGCCACAATTTTAAAGGGAAAAATAATAAAGGTTTAAAACGTGTCTGTGGCAAAATACGATTGCTACTAAAATATGCCATCATACTGTCAGAATGGCTTGCAATTCTGTCTTCATTGGCTCATAATACTACCTTTTGTGAAGGGTAAAATTAGATGCCTCTGCAGACCGCCTTCCAGTTTCTTTGCTGGTGGAAATGGACCTTTACCTCTAGGTTGGACCTTACAAACAAAAATCAAATTCCATAAACATAAAATTTTGAAGACGAGAAGGAAGCAAATAACTAGAGAAGTAAGTCTACATGCGCTTCAGGGTGCATTCCTAACGCAAGCAATGAACCCAAAGCCTCTGCAAATGCCTCGCGGACAGATGATTCCGAATCTTCAATGCCCTACATTAAAAGAGGCAATTATATATTCAGAGCTAAACATCAGCCTACCCAGAAAATGAAAGAAGACCGAGTTAAAAATATACAGGCCCTGGCACATCAAACTGACCTTGAGACAGTAAGACGCTAAAGTATCAAATTCGCTAGTACCAAGACCAGGTCCGCCAATGTTGGAAAAGGCCTTCAAACAACGTGCAGCAGCAATTCTCACTACGAATGATTTGTCCAAAGTGGAAAACCTTGTGATCAGACGGTATGCTTCAGAGTACGCAGTAGCAGCAGCTGTACCACCGCATCCATCCAAAGCATTGTGAAGCAAGATAAAGGCTTCTTGTCTCACAAAATCCTGCAAGGGGATCGACACAATTAAATGACACTAATAGCTGCACTATATAGGTCGATTCTGATTGATTTCGACAAGTTTCCTCGTGAAATTCTAGATAGTGATAGCTGAGGGAAAATAAACTAAATGGTTGAAAAACTGAAACAGCAGCTTCAGAGACTAAGAAAAGGGAAATTTTGGTTAATACATCAAACCATATCCAGCAGAGATATTAGGAGACATTAACAATGGTTTCAGAGCTTAAATCTCTACACTGCCACAAACCTATACTTATTTGAGAATGTTAAAGCGTAAACTCTTTCTAAATAATCCAACCGGGCCGATGATAAAAAAATATGATCCAGGGAGGTAGATTAGATATGGTTCTGCTAAAGCAATTAAATTTACTCTTCCAAATGACAGCAAAAACTTAGAGAATCGTAAAGTTGAACCATAATACCTCGTTAAACTTCACTAATTTTGTGACAATGACTGTTGTTTCAAACAAGCCAGAAGTAATTCTTCTCCCAAAATGACGGTACAGCTCCCCCAAGCATTGAGCAGCACCTAGAAACAAAAAAAAAGTTGTCATCTATAAACTTAGGAACATAAGCCACATAACCATAAGGTAGTAACCAAACGCATGGATGAACTTCATGAAATGTATGGATGCTTGCTGTGGTCAATAGAATGCATACCAAACAGCAACATAGAAAAGCTAAAATATACTATATTCTACTTAGGAGGGTGACTAATATTAATCTTTTATTCCAGAACATCGCTATAAAGTAACCTACACTGTTTAATAATGAGCAATAGCTGTTCAATGAGTAATCCAGACAGATATTAAAACCCACCTGCAACTCGCTGAGGATCACTGCGCTTGCCATCGGAAAGAAACCCTTGTAGACTGCTAGCTCTAGAGTATATGGAAATACTATCACCATTAGATATAATTTTCGCCATAGCCACTGAAGCAAGATGCCGCACCGGTCTCCTAGCACCAAGAGTAACTAGAGAATACAAGGCATCTTCGCATTTCCTTTGACATACTAATATAGACTCCTGACACACATGATCGTTAAAGCAACAATCAGATAACACAATCAAGTTCAACCTAGAAATATTTTTCAAAATTGAAAGCAATCGCTTCGTGCTAAGATCAATGCTTATGAATTATGATAACGATCAATTAACAAAGCCTTCATCTTTCTAGATGATTCTAAATCTCAGAATGCGAAAATGACGATACTGAGCATTGTAACGCAAAATCTAAGAAGGATCAAAGGGAGAAAACCAAAATCTGGTTAAGAGAAAGTGGAAAAAAAGACCTTAGGCTCTTCATCGAGAGCGGAAATGAGATCAGAGAGGATCTCGAAACAGAGGAGAGGGTCTGGGTTTTTCTGTGACGCTGACGCCACAATCGACTCCAGCTGGGCGACGAGGACGCCGAATCGCGACAGAGGGACGTTCTCAATCGCATTATTCTTCGACATTTAGGACTGTAGAAGCATAAGACGAAGAAGGAAGAGAGTGGTGAGAGAGAAGAGTCGGAATATTTGTTTCAGATCTATGGAGGAGGTGGGTCGGAGAAGAAGAAGAAGAACCCGGTAGTTGTTTCCGGGTCGGGTTAAATATTAATTAATCAAAAGCCCACCCGATATTACACGGCCCAATATTCGCATAAATGGGCCAGGAAGTTGGATACATAAGACCATCATCATCATCACTGCTTCTAAGGTGCGACTCCTTGATCTCCAACTTGTTCCTCTTCAATCGCAGACTTTTCGAACCCTAATTTCTTCTGCTCTGTGAATTTCTAACTCAATCGATTGCCCAATCTGATAATTTTGACTTTGATCATCTTTATCTTTCTCAGTTTTTCAAATTTGCATGGATGGCCAAGGAAGACATCCTCCACCTCATCATCTAAGGCATCCGATTCCAATTCCAATTCCCGTTATGCCGCCGCCGCCTTCTGCTCAACCTCCCTTCCCTCCCTTCAACAACATGCTCCCTCCACCTCAACTCATGGAGCAGAAGCTCGTCACGCAGCACGGCGAAATGCAGCGGCTAGCGATAGAGAATCAGAGGCTCGCCGCTACGCACGGTAACCTAAGGCAAGAGCTAGCGGCGGCGCAGCACGAGCTGCAGATGCTGCATTCCCAGATCGGGTCGATCAAGTCCGAGGGGGAGCAAAGGATGAGCGGTTTGGCGGATAAAGTCGCGAAGATGGAGGCCGAGCTGAGGAAGTCCGAGGCTTTGAAGATGGAGATGCAGGAGGCGCGTGGAGAGGCGCGTGGGTTGGTGGTGGCGAGGGAGGAGCTTATGTCTAAAGTGCATCAGTTGACTCAGGAGATTCAGAAGTCTCGTGGAGAGGTGCAGCAAGTTCCGGCTCTCATGTCTGAGCTTGATGGTTTAAGACAGGAGTATCAGCAGTGCAGGTTCGTGTTATTACAAGCTTGTGTGACTCTTTAAGTTTGACACTCTTATGGAGGTTAGCTAAGGATGGTGTTTGTTATGTGAATCTTCAGGGCAACGTATGACTATGAGAAGAAGTTCTACAACGACCATATAGAGTCACTTCAGGCAATGGAGAAGAACTACATGAGTATGGCTATGGAAGTACAGAAACTTCAAGCACAGTTAATGAACGGAAGAGCTGGTATTGAAACTGTTCTATATAGCTTCATTTTTCCACTAATTTCTCTTTTTTTTTACAGTATTTTTATAAGCTTTACTTGTCAATCAAATGAAGGTGGCGCTTATGGTAACAACACCAATGCTGAAAATGACGCTTCTGGCCATCCGAATGGAACTGGTTACTACGACGATGCTTATGGTCACCAGGTTCGTGAGTTTCTCTTTGCAACCCCTTTTTTAGCTCGTCCTGTAATAGTCTAGAATATACCATATAGCCACAAATGCGCCCGCTATAGTTTTCCTCATCTATTCACCATCATGAAAGGCAAAAACTATACACTTCTAGACTGATAAGTAGAAGGGTTGCTCAATTTTGACCTGCTTGGAGTAAGAATTAAATGTGTTTGAGCTCTATATGTTTTGTTACTTTTGCAGGGCTATGTTCCTCAACCAGCAGCTTGTACCGCAACTGCACCAAATCCAGCCGTTCACACAGCTCAATACCCTTATCCAGGAGGATCTCAGCCAGGATACTTTCCTCCAAGACCCGGTTACTACTTCCCAAGAGGCCCTCCTCCTGGTTCATATGACCCAACTAGGTTACCCGCAGGACCACAGGGTGGTCAGTTTCCGCCTGGATCATCTAACAACACGCCTTATGGTTCTGCTGCAACAACTGGTCCACGCGGAAACCCGAGTCGTAGATGAAGCTACCTAAACAGAGTACATGAGTAATAAACAAGCCATCCTCATCCCTTGTTCAACTGTGGAATTGTTGGTGGTTTTGGATTTATCTAAGTATGGTCAAGAGAAGCTAGTGAACTTTGAATGCGCTTATCTGATTTTGTGAGAGCTTCTTGACTTGAATTTGTAATGAGGCAGTTTTGGACAAGTTTTAACTGTGATACTTGAGATAAACAACAAACAAGATAAAGTTTATATACTCATTTTAAAGGATCTCTTATATACTAAAGCATAAGTCAGATGACCAATAAAATTTTAACGCATGGCATAATTTTACAAAAAAAAATAAAAAATAAAAATAAACACAAAAAAAGGCAAAAGAAACCGACAAAAAAATCCCAATCCCCTATTTTCTGTAATTTAACTATCTAAAGTCCTAAATTTTCTCAAAAATTTTCATCCCACGTTTCATTATCCTGAAACTGTTTTCTTCTCAATATATATTTCCACACGCAGTTTGAAATATGGTGACTCCAGAACTTCTTAAAATGATCGAAATAGTAAAGAATTTCTCAAACTTATATTGCTCTTCCTTTTTGTCTATTTCTAACTGTTTTTTTCAAAGATTCAAATTTCACCGTATTTGCAAGATATAGTATGAACCCAAACAGTAAAATAATTCAGATTGGAAATAGCATTTGAGTATACTTATGTTTCAGAGCTTCTAGAAGGAAACAAAGGTAAATGGGAAATAAAAATCTATCTGCAACAAGGTAAAGTATTTATCTCCTTCTTTTACTTATAAATTGATTTTAATATCTGTTGTGTGACTTCTCTTTAGAAAAATTATGTTATTTATTTAGTATTTACTACAGATGGAGAAAATGTGAACACTTTGAAATTAGGAGTTCACCCGTGAGTTTGCAGAATTTTCAAAATAACAAAAATCAGAATTTTTTAAGTATTACCCCAATTCATCTAAAATACGTTAAATAGAATTTGCATTCCAAGATACATTTTTCTCTTCAAAGCTCCAAGTAAATGTTCGCTACTTTAATAATAAAAAAATAGAACAATGAAAGAAGAAAAAAATGTAGGCATTAAGAATATACATGGATTTTTTAAGGTTGGAGGATGATGAACCTGTTATTGCAGCATTTAAATATGGATATTCATTTTCATAATTGATTTTTCTATTGGGCCTCACATTTTATGTTAGGTCTCAAAATATCAAAAACAGTAAGTATTATATTTTCGATTATATTTTGTCATAATCTGTCATAACTTTATCTGTTGTATTTAAAATAAAAATGCATAACTTAATGGAAGATTTATTTACAAGAAAAATACAAAGAAAAATTAGTGAATCAAATATAATAAACTATAGTTTGTGTTGTATATATCTCAAATTTTAAACATAAAATACTTTAAACATATATCTATTTCAAACTAATTTTTGGTTTACAACCTTTTTATTTGAATGCAACTATTTTATGCAATTGTTATTTATTTATAGAATATTTAGTTAATATAATCATTTTATTTTGATTGCTGATTCTGAAATGATAGTTTTGGTTATTAAATAATTTTAACTACAGTTATTTAGATTCGTGCGTGTAGCACGAGGGTACCACTAGTTATAAATGATATTGAAAGTTATATTTACCTGAATACATAGTCTATCTAATCTTTCGTTTTCAAGTTCAATTCTTTTTTACAAATTCCAAGTTCAACGAAACCGAGCTAACTAACAAAAAACTTCATTTTACACAATAAATAGCCGAAAAACAAATCTCCTAGGAAATCATTTTAATAATTAAAAAATGGTTAGTCGGATGCCGTTGATTTCCACGTCCCGCCACCCAAATAATACAGTATTAATAATACTGATTAATTAATTAAAAAAAACAAGGAGTGTCGTTTATTATTTTTCCTTTATTTTTTAGTGAAAATTGGAAGAAAATCCTCGACTCGTCGTCGTCGTCGTCTCCTCTCTCGCCAGATCGCCTCCTCCTTCTTCCTCATCGCAGATCCACCGCCATCGCCCAATCATTCACCCCGGAAAACAAAATCGGTATTGCATTAATCAGATTTCTAGTAATCTCTGTCATTTGGATCGGTAGATTCCGATTTTTCCATGGAAGCTTCATGATATTTAGTCTGGATCTATGTTATGCTCAACGTAATTTTCTACAATTCAAGATCTCGTTGCTTTATATCCACCAGGGCTATCTTCTCTAGTGTATCACCATGGACCACCTCCCCGTTGAAGTCATCGGAAACATCCTCTCGCGCCTCCGCGGCGCCCGCGACGTCGTCATAGCCTCCGCAACCTGCAGAAAATGGCGCGAAGCCTACCGCAAACACCTCCACACGCTCTCATTCAACTCCGCCGACTCCCCGTTCTACAGAGACCTCTCGACCAACCGCCTCGAGATCCTCATAACCCAAACCATCTTCCAAACCACCGGACTCCAAGGCCTCTCCGTCATGATGGACGACGCCAGCAAATTCTCCGCCGCCACCGTCATCGCCTGGCTCATGTACACCAGAGACACCTTGCGCTGGCTGTCTTACAACGTCCGTACCACTCCGAATGTCAACGTTCTTGATATCTGTGGGAGGCAGAAGCTTGAAGCCTTGGTGTTGGCTCATAACTCGATCACTGGTGTTGAGCCGAGTTTCCAGAGGTTTCCTTGTTTGAAATCGCTTTCGTTGAGTTACGTGAGTATCTCGGCTTTGGATTTGAATCTTTTGCTTAGCGCGTGTCCTGTGATCGAGTCTTTGGAGCTTGTGAGTCTCGAGATAGCGATGTCTGATGCTCAAGTGACGATTGAGCTGAGTAGTCCGACGTTGAAGAGTGTTTACTTCGATGGGATTAGTTTGGATAAGTTTATCTTAGAGGCGGATTGTATCGAGTTCTTGCATATGAAAGACTGTGTCCTCGAGCTCTTTGAGCTTATTGGGAACGGGACGTTGAAGCATTTCAAGCTTGATGATGTGAGTGTTATTCATCTCGATATCATGGAGACTAGCGATAGCCTTGAGGTTGTTGATGTGAACCATTTCACTATGGTGTGGCCTAAGTTCTATCAGATGATTTCGCGATCGCAGAATTTGAGGAAGCTTCGTCTTTGGGATGTGGTGTTTGATGATGACGATGAGATTATCGATCTTGAGTCTATTGCTGCTGGCTTCACGCAGCTGACTCATCTTTCGTTGAGCTACGACTTAAAAGATGGAGCTGCTCATTATAGCTTGCAAGGGAACACTTTGCTGGAGAATGTGACTGTGTTGGAGCTCGGATGGACTGTGATCAACGATGTTTTCTCGATCTGGGTCGAGGAGTTGCTGAGAAGGTGTCCGAATCTGAGGAAGCTGATTATTTATGGGGTTGTTTCGGAGACGAAAACGCAGGGAGATTGTCAGATTCTGGCGACGTTCACGTGGTCTATTGTTCAGCTCATGAGGAAATACATTCATGTCGAGGTACAATTCGAGTATGAGTGATTGGGTTCTTGTTCTCGACGCTGTTGAATACAAGTTGAAAGTATGTAAAGATTGAGTTTTGAATTTTCTTGAACTCAGTTCTCAGATTACTTTAAATATTATTCTTCGTTACCTCGGTTCCTTTTAGGTTTCACAATGTTTGCTTGGCAGACCGGAACTGAACAGGACTGATAAATGCATTCTGTTTTACGAGAATCGGAAAACATTGTTGGCAACCTGAACTTATATTTTAGAAATAAAAAAATATTTTCACATTCTCATAAATATACTTTTGCAAAATACTAATGCATTTCCAACAACACAAACTTTGTATTTCATGTTAACAGTATCTTTCTGTTTCAAATTATTAGTTTTTCACAAACCATTAGTATTTGTTTATAGAAATATTAATATTATTATTGTGGTTAACAATTTTTAGTAACTTCAGATCAATAAAAATTTAATAAATTCAGTTTTTAAGATTAAAATTTATTTTTATTAACTAATAAAGTTGCATTAAAATTTTAAAAAGGTTATTTATAAAAAAAAAAAAACTTGAAGAATCTTTATTTATTAGAAACAGAAAATATAATTTTTGCTATATAAATATCAACGTAAACGCAAATAAATGACTTGGAAATCTCTTGATTTCACTTTAACTCGGATCTCCGAAAACGAGCTATTGTGTGTTTGAAAGTATAACCGAAGGATGGACCATCCTTTATTGTTTTTCTCGACCGACACTTAATATATAGCTCAAGTATGAAGAGTCTATGAATCAGGAAGAAAAATCCATCGGTCAATGAGTCAATCCTCAATTCGATCAGACTAAATCCAAATACATCAAACGTAAGGTTGAATGGTTTGGATTGGATGTGATCAAACCAAAATAATATTTGACTCAGAATAAGCTTAGATTGGGGAGGGACCGATTCAATTGACATAACTACCGCTCTCTCTCACACAACTTGTGGACTGTATTAAATAACATATCATGTGATCAATATCTAGCTAGCTGATATCATTGAGATTCATTTTCATCTGTCTAGCAGTTTCCTATTTCTTGTTAATTCTTATATATATATATATATATATATCTGTTGTCTTCTTCCTCAATTGTAGAGGTTATTTTGGTTTTGTTAGATGCATCTAAGGTATGCTTAATGGTAAGATATTGACCTCACATTGTATCTGTTTTTGTCACCGATAAAAACTTATTGTCCTCACACTATTGGATCTTAGTGTTGTGTAATATTATTCTCTATTTATTGTCCTTTCATACTGTCTGGCCCCAAAGCTCCATGCCTTCTTTAAATCCAAGACCTATATATACATACTCTGCATCTTTCATATATACATTTCTTTTTAAAATATATACAAACTATTTTGCTCAAAAAAAATAAATATATATATATATATATATATATAAAAATATATACAAACTACTATTGAAACTAGAATATATAGTTTTTTTTTTTTTGCTAAAATTTGTAACTAGAATATATAGTTTTGAACCCTTTATGCCATAACTGAATTACAACTATTCGGACATAGATTCGTGAATCTCAGATAACTGTACGTACAAAAGATCATAGTATTTAGGGATAATTTGTAAATTACTCCATTAATAATTTGAAATTTGAAAAGTACACCATCTATTTTATTTTTTGAAAACTACACTTTCCTAAATGAGAATTGACATTTTTACCCAGATTGGAATTCATTAATTGAAATATAAATTCGAAATTAATAAAAATAATATTATTATAATTATTTATGATTAAGATAAATATGTGTGTTGAGATAAATATTTATTTTACCATTTAAAATTTTACAAAAATAAGGATATATGATATAATAACAGAACGTAGGAATTATATTGAAACTATAATCATGGGAAAAAAATCATTTAAATTTACATAGCAACATACGAAAGTAACATGTTGTAGTCGTTTATGTTGCTGTTATTAATTTGAATTGGGAGGAAATAAGCAGTGTCTTGTCGAGGGAGCAACATCATGTTTAAACAATGATGTTTTGGAAAGTTTCCTGCTTATACGCCCATATCTATGCATTTTCATGGTACCATTCTACAAACATTAGGCTGAGAAAAAAGGAAACCAACTCCTGCAATTCATAGTCCATCAAGCCGCATAAACGACACTTACGTCGAACTTGAACAAAAGCGGAGTTCTTCAAAGGTATAGAAGAACATCTATCTCTCCAGAACTTATTGATCTGTTCATCACCAGGCTTTCTTCTTGAAAAGCTGAGTCCATTCTGCCAATATCTGAAGCACCTTTCTTTTCTCTTATATCTTATGAAATTCTCATGTCTTGCTTTGAATTCTCTTTCGGAAGTTCATAGACAAAAAACACAGGTTTCCAGACAGTACTTGCCTCCACTCAGCCAAATCACACAGCAAAACCACAATTGTATTTGCTTCTACTCGCGCAGAGAAAAGCATCAAGTGAAATAGTCATAGTGTTGACTTATCGGGTGTAACCAACAAGAGTCGACCTAAGCCAACAGTTCGAGACGTTCTACACTTATACGATTTTGTATAGACTAGCGTTAGAATTGTATCACTAAAACTCATAGTTGAGACAGTTCTAAATCATCACCCAACCTATCTATACCCAAATCTTCATGAACCATCTGAACCATATCTTCAAACTACAAACCTTCTTTAATGGTAAATAATTTTCCTTCTTTTTTGTATTCACCATGAAATTCCATAATTCTTTATTCATCTTCCTCTCTCCTAAAAGAAAAACTATTTAAAATAAAATAGAAACTGGAATCTAATTCATGAATTAACAAACCTCTGAATGAGATCATATGAAGAAAAAAGTTCTTTCATACATGGAGGGGAGGATAAAGAGAAGAAGAAAACGAGACATTGACTTGTCTCGAAGGTTTTTTTTCAGAAAAGTAAAAAGTTTAAAATATATCAAAAAGAATATTGTCTGGATATTCTAAAGATTTTTTTTTGAAACATCTGTTTGTTAAAACCGTTACTTTGATGATAAAATAATTATGATGATAAATAATTAAGAAATATTGAAATTGGGCAGTTTAAGAAATTTTTATATATCAAAGTGTATTTTTCTAAAAACTTAAACAATGGTGTAGTTTTCAAATTAATATCATATTTAAGTGTATTTCTCCAAATTTTCCCTAGTGTTTTTTGGTTATCTAGATCATATGTAACTAAATTCAATATAAGACTTAATTGAAAATGAAAAATAAAATAAATGAAAACATGTTCGGGTTTTATAAAAGTAGAGCTATAAGATATCTTATAGGAGAATTAAAAATCATTTTGTTATAAGTTATGCCTAACAACATTATTACATTCAAGATTACTCAGACTCAGTTTGGACGGATTAATAATTCTTTTACTTCTTCAAATCCAAATATAAAGTTCCAATATATCCTAAGTTTTAAAATTGGTCAGAACGTATTATGGATATATACAAAATATTTAAGTTCATCCTAATTGAATCCCACTCATGGAGATATATGTAAAATAGAACTATAATATTGTAATTGGATCGATGATCACTCTTATCCACATTTAGTATTTTTGCAAAAAGAAGAAGAGGATTTGGTTTGTACAGATTGGTTTGTAGTAATATAGAGGCATGGACATGCATGGCTCTTCACCTACTTAAGAAACCTCTATTATGTCTCAACCTCGTTTTTAGGTTATGAAGAGACAATTAAATAGCGACACCACTTATGTCAAATTGTTTAAGAATATATCAACCTTTTAACGTTGCACAAAAAAAAATTTCAACCTAACGCACAGATCATACGTTAAATCAAAAATCTTGTTTACTTATATAGTTATATGATGTATTCTATGAACTTTAGCTTCTATATACATCTCTAATTATATTCGTACAGTATGGTAGATCAATGGACTTAATTACCTCAAGTTATGTTGGTGTTTTTACTCAAGGCGGGCTTAAGAGGCAGGGCAATGGGGCGCGGACCCAGAACTCCAATTTTTTTAGCATAAATAGTATTAAAAGAGAGCCTGTTTTTTTTTTTTAAATAGAAATAAGGGCTCAATTTTTTAAAAAAATTACTCATAATATATGTTTACCGACCTGTCACAAACATAAGTGTAGTATAAACATCGATCTTGCATCGAGAAAAACTATAGATTACCAAACCTCAAGAATATATTTATAAAATACTTGCGTTTGATGTCAAAAATTAAAAAAAAAATACTTGTGTTTTTTTGTCAATAAATTAATTAAAAATAAATTAATTATTTTAAAATATTATTTTGGAGTTAATTTTGTTAGGTGGGGATACACCAGATGTACTGACAATATAAAACAAAATCTCGATACACTATTTTCTAGATTGTGATATTTTACCTTACAAAATAATGGGAAGAATTGTGACAAGAACTTGGTAACTGTTTGTTGAACAACAAATAAAAATAAGGTCTGGTCTACATCCTTGAGAACTTACCAATCATTCTTTAGTGAATGATAATGAAACAAATAATTAAAAGATATAACGTGAATTAACATTTGCGGTTATGAAACTTTTTTCTTTTCTAAATGTCCTTTTTCCATTTGTTGAGCACTGTTTTCAGAAGTGGTTCAAAACCATCTTTTATATGGGTTCTGGACGGTTTTGAAACGAACTTATGATATGTATTTTTAATCTCTTTAGAGTGAGTAAATTTTAAAATATTTTGAAAGTTTTAAGGCCTGGAACTTATTATCCGAGATCCGGATTCGATCCGAGATCCGCTCCGGATCCGCTCCGAAAATAGGATATCTGGGGTGTCCGGATCCGAATCCGGATAATAAAATCTTGGATCCGTGCAAACCGAATCCGGATCCGGATATCTTAATTTTTAGGTCCGGATATCCGGATCCGGATCCGTATTTTTTAAATACATTAAATTTTTAAATTTTATTAATATTTATATTTGATATATTAATATTTATACATGAATTAATCTTATAATATTATATTTTAGTTTTTACAATATTATAAACATATATAAATATATTTATAAATATTTAATTTATGTATTATATTAAAAAATTAGTATTTTTGTTTAAAAAAATATTTTTAATTATTTTGACGGATCCGGATCCGGATATCTGCGGATAATAGAATATCGAGACGGATATCCGAAATCCGGATATCCGGAAACCACGAATCCGGATCCGGATATTAAATTCACGGATCCGACGGATCCGGATCCGGATACCCTAAATTTCCCGGATATCCGGATCCGTCCCAGGGCTAGTTTCTAGGACTTCTTAAGATGCTGCAAGAAATCAAGGGAATTTATCTAGTTTCAAGAGGGAAGTACGGCTTAGAGAAAGGTTCTAAATAATATTCTTTTTGTCTCTCACATGGAAAAAACATAAGCTTGCATATCATCGTTGGTTATGCTCTTTGTATGAACATTTCAGTAGAATAATATTCGAACCCATATCATTCTTTTTCACAAAATTATATAAATGCGACAGATAAGTAGGCAGTTATAATGGACGACTAGGCATAGGAACAAGGGAGACAAAAACATAGCAAAGGAGTTATGAAATTGAAAATTGAGGCTTGATTTTATTTTTTCGTGTTCTTTTATGATTGAAATTTAAATTTTACAATTTTCATAAGGTTAATGTTAAAAAAAACATAAGGGGTCTGATTGTTTCACCATTTGTCATCTCCATCCAGATGATTCATTTAAATTTTTGTCAGTGTTTGTTTGTCCATCCAGATAGTTCATCTAGATGAATCATTTAAATGGATCTTATGTTTGTTTCTTTATTTTCATTTCCATCCAAATGAGTTTAGTAAACAAATTACCAAAATACTCTTGTGTTGATTTAATAATATATTTGATATTAATTTTAACTATATTACATTTAATTATTTAGTCTAATATATTTACATTATAATTATTTCAAAATAAACGAGTTTTTTGTGGTTTTGGCGGGAAAATAAGATTTTTTGGTTTTAGCGGGAAAACGCGTTTTGGGGTTTTGGCGGAAAAATAATTTTTTTTTGGTTATGGCGGGAAATCGCGTTTTTGCGGTTTTGGCGGGAAAATATGTTTTGTGGTTTTCGCAGGAAAATACGTTTTTGCGGTTTTCGCGGTTTTCGCGGGAAAATGAGATTTTCGGTTTTTGTGGGAAAATGAGATTTTCGATTTTGGCGGAAAAACGAAATTTTGCGATTTTGGCGGAAAAACGAAATTTTGCGATTTTAGTGGGAAAACGCGTTTTGGCGGGAAAATATTTTTTTTTTGTTTTGGCGGGAAAATGAAAATTTTCGGTTTTGGCGGAAAAACGTGATTTTGCAATTTTGGCGGGAAAACATATTTTTGCGGTTTTTGCAGGAAAACGCGTTTTTGGGGTTTTGGACTGAAAACGCGTTTTTGCAATTTTGGCGGGAAAAATGAGATTTTGCAATTTTGGCGGGAAAGCATGTTTTGCGATTTTGGCGGGAAAACATGTTTTTGTGTTTTGGCTGAAATTTGTGTTTTGGGGTTTCGGCGTGAAAACATGTTTTTTGTGATTTTGGCCTGAAAACACGTTTTTGCGGTTTTTGCGGGAAAAAACGTTTTTGCAATTTTGGTGGAAAAACACGTTTTTACAATTTTGGCGGGAAAATAGTTTTTGGAGTTTTGTCGTGAAAAATTAGGTTTTAGATTTTTGTGGGAAAACACATTTTTGTGGTTTTGTCAGTTTTCGTGTGTGGCAAAATGATATTATGTTTAGATTTGTAATTTGTGAATTACATTAAGGGCATAATAGACATTATACTATTTTGAATAAATTATCTCCATTCAAATGATCCAAATTGGTTCAGCTGTATGAACTTTAAAATTAAGCCTAAATTTCTGAAAGTCATCCGAATGATTCATCTGAATGAGTTGCACTTTTAGTGTCTAAACAAATAAAACTCTCATATTCATCCTGATGGTTCATCCGGATGGAGAAACAAACGGGGCCAAGGTCAATGTGATGCCCACTTTAGTTGTTTTATCCAAATAAGTCTGATTCAAAATTTCATTTTTATCTACCACATAAAATGAGAATTTGCAACTTGGCTGATAAAATGAATTGTCTCATCAAATAAAAATAATATCTTATTTTTATTTATTTCCAAATTAATATTATTTTCTATAACATCGTTAGTAATTTAAAAACTGAATCTCAACCAAAATCTGTAATTTCGTATTAGAAAAAAGATCAGTAAACCCCAAAAATAATACCATAAAGCATTCATAAACTGTTTTTTAAAGCATAGATTGGTGTGTAGAAATACTAGTGACCATTAATGTTGAATTCACCTAATCATCATCCATTAGCCAAGATAATATATATCCATCACCCATGACATCATCCATATAACCTTTCACACATACATACACACACGTACAATAATTTAGATGGATATGTATAAACAGATGCGTACACGCAAGTCTATATGTATGTATGAATATGTTTTGGATGGTAAAACGATGAAATCATAAAGCATAAGTTCTTGAGGTTGGAGAGTCGGCAATCCGAAGAGTTTGTTGGATAATTTTGTGCGCCTTTCTGCTTCTTAACTCAAATCTCATACTGTCAGTCTTCTCTATCTTCTCATACGATGATGACGATGATGACGATGATGATGATGATGATGATAATGAGGATCTCTTCCTCATCCTTAGACTTGCCTTTATCTTGGACTTCAAGCCTTCTACAATCTTCCCAAATCTCATCCTCACCAGAACCTGACTTCTATAGAAAAGTAAATTGAAGATTATGTACCATCTGTGTATTGATTATATATACACACTTGGAGACAGTATGGAACATTAACTCAATAACGTAATTCAAGATACCCTATGTACACTTGATAGAGATGAATATATAAAAAAAACTAAGTGACTTTTTCATTTTGTGATTTATCAGTAAGATGAAAAATTGAACTAGCTAAGAGACTATATTGATCCTATTTTTTTTGGACAAACCATACTTCATTAATTCAAAGGTTTTACACTATCGAAGGAGAAAAAGACGAGGAGAATAGAGGAGAAATACATGTAAAAGAGAAGGATTTGGAGGAACAAGAGTCAAAAGAGAAGTGATAATATAAGAGAAGAGAGAGTTGAGAGATATCGAACCTCTTGGAAGTGTGACTTGGAGATATTAGAGATGATGAAAATGGAGGAGAATATACATGTAAATATAAATATGGGTGTACATGTGGTGGGAGGCTTATAGTGCCGTCCCAAACATTTTTGAGGCTTAAAGCATGTCAAAAATAATGTGGTCCTTATAGTAAATTGCCAAAACAATTATAACAAAGATAGTTGTGGTGTAAATAGAACCAGAGAACCAAGTTGCTTTGGTCTAGTGGTATAGGAGCTCCAGCTGGAGTGTCCGTTCCTGGGTTCGAGCCTTGGCCACTGCGGAATTTACATGTGGGCTGCAGCACCCGAGACCGAAGACCGTTACACGGTGAGCCACATGGTGACGCCCTGGCAGCGTCCATACTCACTTCGGTCTCTAGTCTGGACCATTTCGGTGGGGCCAGGATACTCGGTTAGCAAAAAAAAAAAAAAAAAAAACCAGAGGAAAGAAGATCACTAACTTCTCCTATGAAACAATTTGACCTGCAACTAAAATTGGAAAATGTGGCATATATTTTATTTTTTTAATATGTGGCTTAAAGCCATTGTTTCACCAGCTTTAATGCAGGGACGGGCCTGGAGGCTGATGTCAAAGGTTGTGAAACTTGTGACTATGTGAGTCTCGTGTCTTTATTATTTAATCTTTAACTAATATTCTTTACAAAAACAGGAACATATATTTATGGTTAATGTATGGGTTTGATTAGTCAGAGATTAAAATATTAAAGAATCACCAAATCATGACTCTTTGTGAATTATGTTTTATTTTATCCCGTACATTATGCATCTTCTTATCAACTTACGTTTCGTAATATCCTGAATATTGAAAGGTGAATCCCAAAGAGAGAAAGCTGAAAATAGAAAAAGTGTCTAGCCGTTTCATCACGATGATTTTAGGAATTTGTTTTGTTTCTTTCTCCATATAAATATTATTTTTCCATTTTTACTTTCCATCACTTAATATTTTCTATATCTGTAATTATTTTTCTCATCAACATATTTTGATAACTTTGAATGTTAAGATTTTTATCTATTAATTTCTACGCAACTGGCTAGAAATATAAATTAAAAATGAAGAAAAATGACTTTGTAAGAACATATTCAATTAAGATCTTAATTTTCGGTATTAATTTATTCAATTCGTTAAGACGTGCTTAAAAAGGACTGTGTAAAAACATAGCCTTAGGTTTTTGTTTCCACCATTTGTGACTCATTGGACGTCAAATCTGACGGTGGCCGTTGAAGCTCATATATAGAGAAAAATGTCACTAAATTTTCAACTAAAATAAAAATATCAGTAATGGAAATTAATCTAACAAATTTAATTTTTTAATGATATCTATGTAACTAACCATTGCGAGAATTAACATAAATGCAAACATGGAGGATGATTGGTTGGAATTTATCTATCTACTTTAACTTTATTTATTTTTAAATCACTAAATTTTACTAATCATGTTGTACCTTTACTTTTAAAAATTTAAGTCTACATCAAGTTTTTATTTAGTTTTACCAATCATGTTTTACCTTTATTTTTAAAGCTACAACAAAAAAAATAAAACAAAACTTTTTTTTATGTATTTTAGGCAAAAACTATACATCTTCTTTTTATAGGCTGTAGAATCTGTAAATGAAAAAAAAATATCTATAATATCAAATCAATTATATAATCATAATAAAAACTTTTATAAATATTTTAATTTTGAATTTGAGTGTTTTTAAATTATTAAGATATTTAAATAATATAAATATTATTTACATATCACATTTTAAATTACAATAAATTTTGATAATTTATTAAAAAAATATTAATATAAATTATTTTAATTGATATAAAATAATAATTTTATATATACAACACATATTTCATATATTTTATTTTAAAATATCTACTGCCTACATCTTACATCTACAACAAATTTAACTACAACAAAAGTCTCTACATAAAAAATCTACAGTAACAACTTTACAGCTACAACCGATTTATCTAGAGGTAATCATCTACTGCTAAATTTTTAAAGCCACAATCGAACCAATGATCACCGTGATTCTTGTGACTGTTTAAGCATATAATGTTTTGTTTTTATATAGGTTGGGGATTTATTTTAATATAATTGTCTGATTTTATGACGACTACAATCATCTTTTCTTTTATGTGTGCCTTAATGGGTTTCTCTATATTGCAGAACTCATCTGAACTATGTAACTGTTTACTTCAAATTTTATTTTGAGAAATAGTTGATGGTGGTTTTTGCATTTTTGAAATCATTATTTATTTATTTAAACGCAAAAATCAAAACTTATTTGGAAAATGTAATCTACATCTCTTGCTCAAATCATAAAAATAAACTTTATTTATTTATTTGTAGTAGTAGTAGTAGCGTCATATTTATTTTCGATGGTGCGGTAGCATGTAACCGTAGCTTTTGTATTTGCTATAAGTTGTCAAATAAGATGGTACTTCGTATATCATTCTTTAATGCATTTATAGCATTGGCTCGTTTTTTTTTGCCTTTTTTCCAGACTAGCATGTCCAAGTGTGCTTCACAAATCTCTAACTATCCATTACATAACATACTTTTTTGGTAAAATACATAACATACTTATGTGCTATAGGTAAATATCATTTTCATATAAACATTATGTTGTTGTGTGAAGATGTTATTGCCATATGTATGCGCTGTTGTTCTGAAAACACTCTTGTAGTTCTCGAATGTAATGAGCTTCTAAATTACCACTTTAGAAAAACCTTGTCATTAGGTAGATGCCCTATATGTGCAATGATGTAAATGGATATACCTTCAAAGGATGTATGTTGGTATTCTTGTACACTCAGTGATCTTGTGCGGCATTTGTTAGAAACGGTGTTGATTTCATGATATTGCAGAGACACTTGCTCGAGAAAATAGTGTCATGTATATTTTTAAAATATAGTGGTATATAATTTAATTTGAACGATATTTGTCTAATATCTTAAACGATATTTGGATATGGCACGCTTTCTTCGGTCCTCCAGGTACCTTAAACGATATTAATGTCCTCGATCGCTCTCCTGTTTTTGATGACATTTTACAAGGTAAAGCTCCGAGGGTAAAGTACATGGTCAACGGACACATGTATAAGTTGGCGTACTACCTCACAGACGGTATATATCCAAAATGGTCAACATTTATCCAATCTATCACCTTCCCTCAAAGTCCTCAGGAACAGTTATTTGCTAAATTTCAAGAAACTACCCGAAAAGATGTAGAGTGGGCTTTTGGAGTATTGCAAGCTCGATTTGCGATTGTGAGAAACCCGGTAAAAACTTTGGATAAGGAAAAGATAGGAAAGATTATGAGAGCATGTATCATCCTACACAATATGATAGTCGAAAATGAACGGGACGGATACACTTGTATCGATATATCTGAATTTGAAGAAGGAGACAGCACTAGAACTTCACAGGTGGAAACGGAGAGACCTACAAATCTGAATAATATGTTTCCCAATCGGAATGATCTTCGTGATATGATAGGAATATGCATGCCCAATTGAAACATGACTTAATTCAAAATATCTGGAACAAATTTGGTGATGAATATTAATAATTGTTGTATCTTTATTTTTAATTATTGTGATTTTAAATTTATTCATGCTATATTATTGAAACATTTAGTAATTCACTTTTTTTTTAAATAAAAAAATTTATTCTAAGGACTTCTTATTAGGACTCACCATTATAAACACTTATTTGGTTCGGATCCTTAACTATTTAACAAAAAAAAAATATTTTTAAATTCCTAAGGGTTCCACAATGGGTGCCACCATTGTGGATGCTCTTAGCACAGGACAATGCATTCATTTACCCAATGTGAAGAAAAGCAGTAATTTGGTGAAGAGTTATCTTGGGTTTGATCCCATTCATAAGCAATTCAAAGTATTGTTAAACACCGCCACGCCAGGAGTTTCTGATGAGCATCAAGTTCTGACATTAGGGACTCCAAATCATTCATGGAGAAAAGTTAAATGTTGTTGCATTTCCTATTGCTATCCTCACTCTAATGATGGGATATGCATCAATGGTGGTGTATATTACGTAGCTGCGGTCAATATGGATCCATTTGTTAATGCCATAGTTTGTTTTGATGTTAAGTCTGAGAAGTTGAGAATTGTTTACAAAGCTAAGGAAGACATGCTACTGTGGAGTGATTCAACTCTTGTGAACTACAAGGGTAAATTAGGTGCTTTTGTAGGAGGCGGGCCCGGGGTTGGTGGAGTAGTTACGGGACAAAATTTTGAGTTGTGGGTTTTAGTTAGGGCTGGGCAAATAAACCGAACCCGAAAACCCGAACCGAATCCGATCCGATAAAAATGAATCCGAACCGATCCGAACCCGATGTAAATACCGAATGGATCTTGTTTTGTGGTATTTCGGGTTATGGGTATTATCCGAACCGAACCCGAATCTAAATGGATATCCGATAGAACCCGAAACATTTAAAACCTCTAAAAGATCTTGTACCAAACATGATCTCAATTCCTAATATATATCCAAAATACACTAAGAAATATTGAACATCTAAAATACTTATCTATTACACGAAGGTTGGTGGTTCTATTACATGAAGGTTGGTGGTTCTATTACATGAAGGTTGATGGTTGAAGATGGCCGTTGAATCTTGAAGTATTTAGATTTTGATTTTGTTTTCGTTAAACAATGTTTCTCATTTCATGAGAACTTGGTTTTCGTTTTATGCTTTTATTTATTGGGTTTTCTTTTTATCAGTAAATATGTTTACTTTTCATTTGATTTTGAATGATCACGGTTGATGTTCCTTATTTTTGAATCGATTTTACTTAAGTTTTG
>NC_027753.1:32418508-32440973 GCF_000695525.1 Brassica oleracea var. oleracea
TCATTTCATGAGAACTTGGTTTTCGTTTTATGCTTTTATTTATTGGGTTTTCTTTTTATCAGTAAATATGTTTACTTTTCGTTTGATTTTGAATGATCACGGTTGATGTTCCTTATTTTTGAATCGATTTTACTTAAGTTTTGGTTACAAAATAGGTACAGATCAGGTATTTTAAAACTGAAGAACCGGTTTTACTCATGTTTTGGTTATAAAATAAGTAAAAATCAGGTACTTTTAAACCGAAAAACCGATTGGGACCCGAACTCAAAAGTATATTGGGTTGTACCGGTTCTTTGAAGATTTACTAACCCCGACCCGAACCCGATAGAACCCGAACCGGTCCCGAACCGAACTTTCAAATAATCCGAATGGGGCTGATTTTGATAAACCCGAAAAACCGAAACCCGATTGGATAAAACCGAAACCCGATTGGGACCCCGAATGCCCAGGCCTAGTTTTAGTAGACGCTGAGAAACATGAATGGTCGAAACATTTATATGTATTGTCTCCTCTGTGGAAGAATGTAGTTGCCGAGTCGGATTTATGCTTTGTTGGGGTGACTGGTAAAGATGAAATTGTGTTGTCGGAGCTCTATATATCCGATCCTTTCTATGTCTACTACTACAACATCAAGAGCAACACTGTCACTAGAGTTGAAATTCAAGGAATGAGTGCTTTTAAAGATTTTATAGTTCACGCCTCTTTAGACCATGTAGAGGACGTGAAGCTTATGCAAAATGTGTAAGTATTTATTTATTCAGGTAAAGACCACACTGACATTACGTTAGGGCAAAAGAGAAGTGAAGGGTTCAAGCAAATCCATCGGAGCTGTTTAACCTCAGACAAATCAAATGTGCCGCTGCGGCCCTGGCATTTCCCGTTAATCTTTATGTCCCAATTGTTTTTTAATATTTGTTTATCTGCAACATTAGACGAGTGAAGTTAAATATATTTAGCGTGTTGCATCAAAGATCTTTCAAGTAATAGAAGTGAATTTACTTTGCAGTTTATGTGTTTCTTCTTTTTTATCATCTTGTGGGTTTGAAAAGCCAAACGCAGATTCATCGAGAGGCTGATAGAAACGTTTGTTATTGTCAACTCGCCAAATACTAATCCAAAACAGAAGTCTAACGCGAGATCTTTTTATGCTAAATCTGAGAGGGGAGTTTTAGTCTATTCGATCCAATAAATAGTTATAATATTTAAGTCCTTACTACTACTCACTCCGTCTCAAAATATTTAAAATTTTAGGATAGTACACAACAATTAAAAAAATTGTTTTTTTTATTAAAAATATGATCAAAATATAAATTAAAAACCATTTTAACCATAAATTACGATTGGCAAACAAGTGTGGTGATACATTAGCTAGAAAAGCAGTCTCGTGACAACATCAATGGAACTCTTTGTATATAATATTTGTCCAAATGATCTCAAAACCTTTTGTAAACAGTGATCATGCATGCACATGGTCACTGCCATGCATATTCTCTGTTAAATTAATTAAATATTCGTGTGGGAGAACAAGGAAGGGGACTTTATCAAGTTCGTTATGGAGGATGATCGAATGTAGCAAACCACATCGTGGTGGCCTAGTGGTTTCCACTAGAGGAGGAGCTGCCCTGTTGGTCCAGGCCAGGGATCGACTCACCTCTAGTGCGAAATTATTAGTTCCACATGTGGCCACGCGGATATGGGCCCATGCTTACGGCCCATTTGAATACCCGGGAGAGGATCCATCCGTGGGTTGCATCTTCCACCCGGAGGTTAAGTCTGTGTCTTTAATAGACCCGGGTTTAACACTTTTTGTTTACAAAAAAAAAAATGATAGAATGTAGCATATCGGTTCGTTATGCCCAGCCTAATGGGATATGCATGGATGGTGTTTTATATTACATAGGTGCCCTTAATGGGCCTCCGAGGGATCATGGTGTAATTTGCTTTGATGTTAAGTCTGAGAAGTTCGAAGTTGTTAATAGATCTGACGACATGGCACTATGGGGTGATTCAACTCTAGTAAACTATAAAGGGTAAACTAGGTGTTCTTTTGTCATTTGGGTATATTAGTCAAGACAGTGAATATTTTGAGTTAACTACAAGAAAACTTCATGAAACATGAATGGTCCAAGCATGTATGTGTACTGCCCCTTTGTGGAAGAGTATAGTTTCGGATGCCTATCTAGATTTTGTTGGAATGACTAGTAGAGGTGAAATCGTCATGTCGACGGGCTATCTATCCAATCCTTTCTATGTCTACTACAACAACATCGAGGATAATACTATCACAAGAGTTGAAGTTCAAGGAATGGAGGTGTTTATGAAGGCTAATACTGCCACAAGCATTGAAATTGGAGGAATGGATGCGTTTGTGGGTTGTAGAGTTCACATCTCTCTAAGCCATGTAAAGGACGTGAAGCTTATGTAAATATGTTTATGACTTTATTACTCAAGATTTTTAATAGATTATCAGATCTTTCTTCTCCTTATGCTAATATTTGATGACTATTTTCTCTGTTTTTTGTGTGTGAAGGTGTTCATTTTCCCGTAGAGAGACTGTTATAGTACATGTAAACACATGAGGAATAACTAGCTGCTCTGAGGTATGTTTTAGCTTTTCTATCTTCATTAGTAGGTCACTTGTTTGGTTGTGTTTATGAGCTCTTTGTTAATCATCCACAGGTAAAGACCATACTGACACAAAGATATGAGAAGTGTTCTATCAGCCCCTCGTTAATCTTTATGTACTGAGTACTTTTTGTTGTTGTTGTTTATCTGCCACTTTTAACAATAGAAGTGAAGTAACCTGGTATTCTTCTTTAGTGTGTTTACATCAACAAATTCAAGAGAAGTGAAGTTACTTTTAGTTTGTGTTCAGTGTACGTATGTGTTTCTTTTTTTCTTACATCTTATGAGTTTAAAAAGCCATCTTGTGTGGCAAGTTCAACAAAGGGCTAGTAGAAACTCTTGTTATTGCAATTTTCACATCAAGATCCAAATGTCTCAAGAGCTTTGGAGCGACTAATGCTTCTATTAGTTGACTGAATGCACTCAAAGTTGAGCGAGGGGGTGACTGTTCAATTCTTGAGATGTGTGTACAACTTTCTGAAGAAAAAAACAACTAAATTTTCATGAAACTAAAAAAACATCCAAAATCTCAGCAGCCTCAACATACACCCTTGGAAATCAATTTCATTCAAATCTTACATGATGTCATGTTCTCTATGTTAACATAGATGTTAGGGATGTGGTTAGGGATGTTGAAACCGTAAAACTTTGATGTTAGTTGTATCCTTTTTTGGGTTCTTTTTATGATTCAAGAACACTATAGGATTGACATGGAAATGGAATTTGAACATGTTTCTATTGTCATTTTTTCTCTTAGACTTGGATGCATGTGATTACGTTTTTTCTTCCATAGTTCCATGTGTCTGCTAAAACTGGTGTTAAAAGAGCCAGAATAACCTCTGACGAACATCAACCTTCATTCCATGTTACTTACAAATACTTAACAAGGAAAGTTTAGTTGAAAAAACAAACTCTTAGCTTGACCACTAGCAACTCTTAGCATTCATATGCTTAAGCATGACTCTCTTGATATAATATTGTTGATGTTGTTCATCATCTTTAAGAGCTAGTAAGCAGAAGCTGGAAAGTTTATTACACAGCAAGGATCAGAATGGGAAGCAGAACAAAATTATCTACTATGGCAACCTGATCAGGATCAAGAACCCCTACTAAAATCTGGTGAGGAGACATGTTTTCCTGCTTCTGTGGGTATTGTTATTACTCTTCATATGATCAAGATTCGAGGTAGAAAAGAACTAATGAGTGAATGTTGGATTATGTATTTTATTGAGGGAAGCTAACTATTTTTTCGATTTTGATATAACTAGTTTTAGAACCGAAACTACCATACAAGTTTTTTTTTATTCAGGGAAGGTTTCATGTTGTAACATTTACATCAATGTGCAGTGTGGACGTTTATTAATAGATTAGCAAAAAAAATGCTATTGCCAGCTGATCGAATCCGTGAAGATGACAGAAAGAAACTTCAAATCAGAAGAAGGGAGATGAGAAGAGAGAAGAATGACTAGGTTTGATTGATAGAGAAGGTGAAGTCTCACCTAGGAAATATGGGATAGGAATGAAGGAGAGAAAATCAAGACTCATTCGATTTTGTCACTGTTCTTGTGATGGGATTGGATTTAACATTACCAACATTATGTGTCATTGCTGGGATAAGGCAGCCGAGCAGAGGGTAGTGACGAATGTTTACAAATTTTTATAATCGCTTCTTCTTTCCGACAGAGGACTTTACATGAAATGTGATAGCTGTGCGGCTGCCTTGACACGCTCCGCAGCTCCGAGCATTCTTGTATGATGATTCTTCATCATATTCACACTTCAAACAAGCATCATCGGTCTAAGAACTCCAGTAGCCTCTTTCAAGTGACCTGCACGGCCTGTTAAAAGGATGTTTTGACAACTATTTACTACTCCTTTTTGATGTGTTCGGCGTACACAATCCTTCACGCGCGCTTAGAACCGTAGGGGTGAGTATATGATGAAAACAAACGGACTAAAACCTCTGTTTGCATCTTTTTCTGCGGTTTTGTATTTTTGTCCCGTTTTCTGAATTACACAACTTACTTAGGCTCTTGGGATACACGAAATGCAATGATGATAAAAAACATTTTGCTCAATCAGATCCTAGTGTAAGATTTGCATCAATTTCCGAATATGATACAGATCCAGGCATATCCTAGTTGCCACATACCACGCTGCTGGGAACTTTTATCGGTGTAGTTGTTATAAATCCTTCACACTAACAACTGTGAGTGATGATTATAGAAACAGATAGGCCATAAGGTGTAGTTGTTATAAATCCTTCACACACTAAACTGATGAGTCCTAACCGTTTTAACATGCCAGAGAAAATAACTTTGACAAAATAAATAAAAGATCAAATGCAAACACTCGTTGGAGACCACTATCATAAAATCAAATAATCATCTTAAACAGACCAAAAGAATTGTGTAGAATTATCCTCTTAACCATGATAGCAACTAAAGTGGTAGAAAGCTAGAAAGAAAACACTACAATCTGGTGAAATAAATCCACACAAAGTTGACACCAAGCCAAAAAAAAAGAAAGAAAAGATACAAAGTCTCCTAAGATAAGCTAGAGATGTGGAAAGCACACACACTAATATCGTCAACAGAAGAAGATTGGTTCTTCATCAACATCAAAGGCCACCAAACTACACCCTCTGATCAAAGATGGCGGCTACGTCGTCAAGAAAGTCCAGAGCTTCTTACCAATAGAGACATTCCCGGGATGTTCCGTATCCGATTCATCTTCTTCTTCACCATCGTACTCCCTTTCAGGTGTTCTGTTCACTACATCATCTTCACTAGCTGCTGCACTCTCGCCTGTTCTTTTGGGCGAACCAGCATCTGTCTCCTCAGAGTCTGCCATTCCTTCAATCTATATTGTAACATAAAAAAAAAAAGATTGGTCAAGAAAGAAAATACAAAAGGAAACTGCAGCTAAGTTGTGAGAGCAATCTACCTCCACCACATTCGCAGTTACTCCATTGTCGCTAACAGCAACACCTACTGATGCTGTTGCAGTGGTTTGAGCACAGTTGATACCATCCTCCTCTTGTTGCATTCCACCAGTTTCTTCATTCTTCTTACCAATTGCAGTTTTTCCAGCTACCCTAATAACCCCACATGTGAAAACATATATTAACAGCCTGAACTAATTATAATTAAGGATAAGCAGCTCTAGTGTAAGTTAACCTTCTGGATCGACGGAGATTGTATCTTTGTCCCACCACTTCTTCTTGTTCCTCTGATGCAACTTTTTGCCGCCTCTTCCCACGCTGATGCTCCCCTCCGGTGACACTATCTGATTTTCCATCGCTCTCGTTACCATCCTGCTCACTAGTACAGGCTCTCAACGAACCTACACGTCCACGTTTCCGTCCGTTCTTTGAAGCACCACCTTTATCAGAACGACCAGGCTCACCGGTGCTTCCATCGTCGGCATCATTGAATTCTATAGATTTCCCATAGATAGCTTTAGCATCTTCCACAACAGCTTTGACAGAGCGTGTCCTTCTGGTCCTGGCTTTCCCTCTCAACCGTGATTGACCATCCGCATTAAGATTAGACAAAGAATCTGCTGCTACTTCCTCAGCCTTGCTGTCGATGTTGCTTTGATCACCGTCCGAGACTTCGACATCTCTTGTGTCGTTTTCGGATTGGGCCGGAAGCATAGCTGATGGCCCACTGTTCACGTTAGCTTGCTCAGTAGACTGAGGCTCTTGGTCAGCAAAAGCAGAAGTGTCTGCCATTTTTATTGGGGACAACTTAAGAATCTTTGAAGTACATTTCCTGAGCCATGACACCGTCCCACCTTGAACTGGCACTCCCAAGTCCGTAGCAGTTGGCGATACATCCCTCATCTCCTGCCGCGGTGCTTCCTCCTGAAGAACATTTGCCAGTTTTGACAAATTAGGCATTTCGAGATTGTCAATCTCAGGAAGCGCTGCAAGCAGTTCACCACAAGGATTGCTGCAGTTCCTATTACTTTCCATGGAAGAGAGAAAACGGTTTCTCTCGCTAATAAACTGTTCACGCTGTTCCTTGAGTTTCTTGGTTAAAGCAACAAGGTCATCAACATCTTTCCGAATCTCTGTCTGTTGCTCCTCAAGAATTTTCTTACTAGCATCAATTTCTATCTTTTCTTTCTCTATTCTCTGTCTATCGCTCTGCACTTCCATCATTTCTCTTCTTGCTACGTCTCTTAGGTAATTGATATTGCTCAGTTCCTTCTCCCTCTCCTCCTCAAACAGCTTCTCTTTGGCTTGCAGCTCCCTTTCTCTTTCTTCCAATTTACTCTGCATATCAGACTCGAGCTTCCTTTTGAGCATTTCAACATCATGAAGCAGTTGGCATCTTTCGCTCTCAGCTTTCTTTGAGATCACTGAACGCTCGTGCTCCATAGTATCTGCAAACGCAGCTTTGGCCACTTCAAGAGTTTCTACCTCCCTCTTCATGTTGTCGATAGCTTCTTGCTTCTCCTTTCTCAGTCTTTCTTCTTCCAAGTGTGTGTTTCTCTCTAGCTTCTCTTTCTGATCAGCCAAATTCTTTAGCTCGGTCTCGATCTCAGCTTTCTTCTCGTCAAGCTCTTCCCACTCTTTCTCAAAGCATTCCCTTTGGGCCTTCAGATCCTCAACCTCTTTCGAAAGCAGCTCCTGCTGAGACCTGCACTTTTCTATTTGCTCCTTTAGTTCGGTTTGCAGACGAAGATACTCGGACCTTTCCTCCTCGGTAACTCTAACCTCTTCCTTCTCTTTGCGAATCTCTGCTAGATGCACTTCGTTTTCAGCCTTTATCTTCTCGACTTCAGCTATAAGACTGAGAATGTTCTCTTTATCCTCGGCCAGTTTTCTCTTCTCAGTTTCCAATGCCTTCTCCTCGCTTTTCAAGGCTTTCTCTCTGCCAGTTACGCCTTTCAGTCTTGATTCAAAATCTTTTTCCTTTTCTTTGTGCTTCTCCAGTTTCTTATCTAATGCCTGCTCACGTTTAGCGACTTTCTCTTCCATGTGCTTCCACTCAGCCTCCCTCTTTTCCACCTCAGCAACCTTGCTCCTCAAGCTGTCATCAACAGATTTCCTTTTCTGCTCCATTTCCATTTCAAACTCACGCTGTGCTGCCTCCAACTTAGCTTGGTGTTCATCAATTAGTTGCTGAACTGCAACCTATCAATTAGCCAACATTAAACAAGGAACACAGTCATCCACAAAGAGAGGGTCACAGAGAGATTCATGTATATTTCAATACAGAAAGAGTGTGAGAGAGAGAGGGCTTACCTTTTCTCTGGCATCCAGTTTCTCTTGCAAAGCTAGCAGCTCTCGCTCTTTTGACTCTATGGATTTCTTCAGCACATCAGTTTCCTGCATCCAGAGGAAGTGTGTCAATGGACAAGATTCCAAATACTTTAGATAATAATTAAAATGCTGCAAGGAAAAAAAAACAAGCAGCTTACTTGCTCCCTTAAAGCAAGAGCTTTTATCCTTGAGCTGATATCATCTTCTTTCTTCTTCAAAGCAAAGTTGGCAGCATCAATCTTCTTTTGTGCCTCTTCAAGTTCCTTTCCCTTTTGCTTGATAATCTTGTCGCTTTCGTTTGCCCTATCCTCTCTCTGTTTTACAATCATCTGAGACTTGGCAACTCTTTCTTCTCCTTCTTGCAGCTTCCTTTCCCATTCACGCAAGTCCTCCCTCTGCTTTGTCAAACTCGCCTCCTCTGCTTCTCGTCTGAAGAAAAAAAAACAAGTTGAACCAATGAAGTCACTATCGCTCAATAAGAAGCAAGGAAGCTGGACAAAGATATAAAAGATACTTACTCAGTAATGTGGGAGAAGCGCTCTCGTTGAAGAGAACTCTCTCGAGCTTCCACATCCTTGGACCTCCTCTCCACCTCCGAACTCTTTCTGCTAACTTCAGCGAGTCTTGCATCAACAGCGCGAAGCTTTGCCTCAACTTCGAGAGATTTCTCTTCAACACTTCTGACCAATGCATTCGCCTCCATCAGCTTTGAGTCAGCTGTAAATTTGATCTCTGCGTTTTCAGAGCGTAGTTCCCGCAAAGCCTTCTCCAGCTGCATCGGTTTTAAGAGTGTCGTAAATCTCATATATAGTATCAAAAACGCCGTTATGCGCAAATGAGATTTTAATCAAAGAAAACAATTAAATGAATACTGAAACTATGTATTAAAGAAGAGTACAGAAACTTGGAAGTTGGAATCTTACATCAGCTGCACATTGCTTCTCGATCCCCAGAGCTTTCCTCAACCCCTCTTCGCGCTTCTCAACATCTGCCATCGCAACCATGTGCGCGTTACGTTCACGCTTAAGGCACTGGTTAGCCTCATCAAACTCATCTTGAAGCTCTTCAAATTTGGAACTCCACTCCTTTTTCTCCAGCAGAAGGAGACCCATATTGTGTTGGTATTCAAAAAGCTGTTTAAACAAATCAACCAAACCAGTAAAAAAATCATATGATCAAACCAAGTAGAAGAAGCAGTAACAGTAAGAATCATACCACAGTAAAACAAAATTCACATCCACAACTAAGCCATCACTTAACGAAAATTTTACAGATCCATGAATTATACAGTGTAAGGTGAAAGTCAATAAAGGAACCATTTTTTTTTTTAACAATGCCTAACAACCGTAACCAACATTCAATACCCAACTGTAACAGAGATCAAGGGAGACGAAAAAATAAAAATTAAGAAAGGCAAAGAAAAACCCAACAGAAAGAGAAAAAATAACGAACAAAGCATAACAGATCACAATAAAAGCAAACCTCTTTTTCAAGCTCTGAAACTCTATCAGGCAATCTTCTTGGATCATCCTCGTACTGGATCTCACTCACCATGCCCGAAACCTTCCCATTCGAATCTGGGTTCGTCGCTTTCGTTGGAGTAGACCAACGTTGCCACACCTTCAGAGGCGTGGACATCTTCTCCAACAGATCTAAAAACCCTAACTTTCTCTCACCCAGCAGCCAAAACGACCTGAATTGCGAAATTGAACTCCAGAAATCGAAAACCCAGATGCCCAAATCTAGAGAACGATCTCCTCTGACTTCAGCCTTCACTCTGTTTCTCTCTCTCTCTGTAAATTGCAATAGAATAATAAGAAAGGAAACAGAGAGAAAGGTTTCTTCTTTTTTCTGAAGGCTCCGGATTTGAACGGAGTTCCTAAATTCCGGTACCGAAACTGGTTTGAAGTCCGGCAACGTCTCTACGCAACCTCTCTCTCTCTCTCTTCTTCGCTGTGCTGGAATCCTTTTTTGTGTGGCTCGCGCGGATCGTTTCACGTTCTCTTCCTTTTATCCTATTTTATATAAGTGGACCCCTAACTTTCTCTTTATTTACTTTTCGGGCCGCCGTCTTCGTTATTTGCTCGAAAGTTCCCAAGGGCATATTTGGAATTCCGGATTTACAACGGTTATGCGCTACAACTGTTCACTTATGTGTAAGACGAAACTACCCCTTATGATGAAGAGTAGTTTTCTGTGATGACCAGGCGTGGTGATGCTGATTCGGTAAGGCTAGTTTTGGAATTTTTTACTCACTGGTTGAAAAAAAAGATAAAAACGGATGATAACAACATTAATAATATAGTTATTCTATGATATAGTTACCAAAATGGAAAATAAGTAGATTTGGTTCATTTGGTTGTAATCTTATTTTACTTTAGCTATCTACATTTTTTATAGAAATACAATTAATTCATGTAATGTGGAATGTGGAATTATTCGGTAAATTGAGAATATTTAATATGAGATTTGGAGTAATCTGTATTAAATAACAAATCTTATGAGGTTTAGACAAAAAAAATTAAAACAAATTATATTATAAAATGTGTAATTTTAAATATATTTTAAAATTTTCTCTTATTATAACTACTAAGTAGTTATATCTACTAAGTAGTAATTTTAAATCTTCTATTATTATTATAACTAAATTAAAATAAATTATATTATAAAACGTGTAAATTTTTTTCAACTGACTTTAAAAAAAAAAATCTTGTGGCTTCGACTTGTTTTATTCAACTTTTAAAAGTTAAAAACTAAATTCTAAATACCAGATAATATCCTAGAGTTTTAGCTACAGTCATATAAAAATTATAATTCACTCAATACCCTTTTAAACATTATTAAAAATAAATCATTATAAAAATTCAAATAGCGAATTAAATACAACATTCAAAATATATTCGTAAACTAAAATTTAAACATATATTTTTTTTAAACTAGATTTTAATATGTTCGGTTAAATGAATGTAACGGTTTTAACCAGGGGCGGATCTACAATGTCTAAGAAGGGGGCAGCTGCCCCCACTAAAATTTACAAAATAAATTAATATGCATAGAGGAGATGAATGATTCAACAACTCAAATGGTTACTCAAAACCTCTACATTTCCCCTATTGGTGACGGGTTCGAAGCTCCCACCTGCTCTCCCTCTAACCTGTTCTTTTTGTTTTATTATATTTTCTTTTTCTAGTTGTTTTTCTTGTCCACATGTTTTTTCTAGTTCTTTTTTTTTCTAGGTTGTCCTTCTTTCAGTTTTTCTGTTCGTTAAACTTTTTGTCATTCAAACTCAATTTTATTTTTCTATGTTTTTGTTTTTAACAACATTCCATTATTTTCTATTTCATTTCATATTGTTAGTGATTCATTTTATAATTCTTTAAGAAAATATTTTAGTTGTATGAGGTTAATATTATTTTAAAATTTTTCTTTAGAAATATAATCATATTTATATAATAATATTACATATCTACATATATTAATTAATTAATTTAATTTTTTGCCCCTAGTCAAATTATTTTATGGATCCGCCACTGGTTTTAACTATGAACTTAAGTTGGCAATATCTAACTCTTTTTGGTTTGCAGCTCTTCTTTGTGCTGTCAATGTTGGTTATTGCTCGATTTGTTAGGTGATCATGTTTGTGTTCTTCTTTGCGTGTTTAGTGTATTTAATCTTCAGAAAAAAGTTGTAACTGATGTAGTTTCTAGGGTTTGAAGCCGTTCTATCTCACTGTGTTTCATGGCAACAGAGGTTTACATTTGAACTTTGGTTAGTAAGATATAAGCATGGTTATTCGGACCGGAAAACCTTACTAATTTTGGAGACGATGGGACAAACCATGTAAAATATTGCATGTTCTATATACGTGCAACTTATCTAAATAGTATATTTGAACTCGGGTACTCGGCGCATTTCCAAATCCGTTTATACCACCTGATCCAATCCAACCACGCTATAATTTTGTCTCAACATAGATTCTAATTGTTCAATTTTATAAATAAGTGTTGTAATTCTTTGTTTGATTTTATATATTTGCTACTCCGCTCCTAGTAATCTTTATAATTTGTATTAAAAATTAAATTATTACTTTACTTTGAAAAAAAATATATTTGACTGAGATTTTTTTTTAATATTGGAAAATTATACTGTCACAAACTATGTAAAATATCACAGATGATTATAAAGTCGATAATTCTACCTGTTTTATGAAGATTCACGTTTGTTACATCACCTGAACCGCTCTATTGGATATACGTTTGATGTAGGGCTGTTCAATATGGTAAAACCGAACCGTACCGAACCGAACCGAACCGAAATAGACAATATGGTTTGGTTTTGGTATATACCATATAAACCGAATGGATATAATTTTATAAAAACCATAGGATTTGGATATGGTTTGGTATATAACCGATTAAACCGAATAAACCGAACAAAACCGATTAAAAGTAGAAACATGTAAATATGTATCTTTTTTATAACAATACATGAAAATCTATTTGTTACATAAGTTAAATTTGTGTTAATAACTATTACCATAATTTTATAGTAATAAAGAACCTTAATTTGTAAAACACTTGAACTATAATTAAATAACAATACATCGCAATTCAGACATCTTTTTTTCTAATTGATCTTTTTGCTTTATTTTAGTCTTCACTAAATTAATATGAAGATTATAAATTTGATGGACAATAATTAATGAAAAATTTTCATAACTTTTTTCTTATCTGTAAACAAACAAAGTTTCGTGTACAATTGAAAAAACATGACTTTAATGAACACTAAATATGGAAGAGGGGAAAAACTTTTCTTTCATGTTTCTGTTTTGTTTCATATTTTTATTTTCAAAATTTCAAGCTTTGATTTTAGTTATACATTTGATTATTTTATTTGATGGTAGAAGCATTTTTACTTTTTTGCTCATTTATTTGAACATGTAATATATTTTTAATAAATGAATGTGTTGACAATATGACTCTAAAATTCATATAATATGATCTCAAACTAAATAATTATGTTTTTTGGTATAAAACCGAATAAACCGAAAACCGACGGTATATAAACCAAATCGAACCGAAGTAAATATGGATTTAGAATGGTAATTATATTTTACTAACCGAAATATCGAAAACCGGAAAAAACCGAACCTAAACCCAACCGATATCCGGATTGAACACCCCTAGTTTGACGTTATTTCTTGCGCCATACTGCAAATCTCTCGTAAATTTCTTTTCCATTAATTTATATAATTTTATTTTCTATGAGACTCGGAACCTAGATTTCATGGTGTACAATCATTGATAAATCCTTAGTTTAATTTTGCGTCATGCTGTAAAAAAAAATTTCGTGACTAAGACTAAAAGAAGAACAAATAAGAATGGTATTTGATATTTATAACTTCTAAACTTTACAATAAATAAAATTTTGAAAGTATATTTTATTTTTTTCTCGTAAAATCAAAGTTTAGAAAACCATTACTGTTCTATGATTTTAGTTTATTTTTTTTTCTAAAATCATTTCTAAGTCATAGCAATTTGTTTTTAAGCAAAAGTTGGACTTACAATAATACGAAAAAACAGTTCTACTTATAATACTATAATTTCTTTTATAAAAGACATATTTTCAATAACAATTTCTGAAATTCAAATTGTTGGTGTAAAACTTATAAATCTACGGATACTATACTTTATGAAAATTCTGTTTTGGTGTAATATTAAATAAAAGACTTTCATAATTTTTGCTTACTTAAGAAATTTAGTATTTATCATTTACCAGGTTAATATGTTAGAAAAAAAACACGTTATTATTCTGTTTTATTATCATGTACCAGATTAATTCTCTTGTTTCTTGAACCACAGTACCAGATTAATTCTCTTTAAAATTCGTTTAGATTGGAAAATAGATAATATGGACAAAAAGAGAATAAAGGAATTAAAATGAACAGAAAGCCAAGGTGGCTGAGAGCTGTGCGCATATGGGGTTGCAGTGTTTTGACGCAAGCGTATGATCTGTCTCCACGTGACTCATATCAATGTGATTGGGCTGTTTAACGCTCTCGTTTTTTTTTCCCCGTCTGGTAAAATTCATTCATATTCGTTTTCACACTCATTTTTTTTTCCCGTCTGGCGGCGTAACAAGAAAACCCTAGAAGCAAAAACCCACGTGCAGGGATGACTTACTGAGAACTAAAACTGCAAATAACCTCATACGACTAATAACTACACACGAGCATTAAACAAAACAATTCAACAGACTTTATAATCAAGCACAAGCCAATGATAAAGAAATATAGATGTTGCACATAGCCCGCCACACGATAACATCCACTTCATATAACTACACCATGGCTTACCGCTGCTGCTTACGCCCGCCAAACGATAACGTCCAAGAACCTGAAACTTCATAACCCAACAAGAGGGACCGCCATTCGATCAACACAACTAGACATGGATGTTCGGGTACCCGTTGGCGTTCGGATCGGGTTTTTTGGAGTTCGGTTCTCTTTTATAATACCTCCTAGGTCCCATTCTAGTAAATTTGCAAGTACGGGTCGGGTTCGGATATATATAACACATCGGGTCCGGGTCGGTTTTGCATTACATCATAGAACCCATAAAGTAATCATATATCATTCGGATCCGGGTTATATCGGATCGATTCGGATATACCCGAAATAAAATCTAAAATTTAAAAGTAAAACAAAAGAAATATATATTTATTTATATATAATTAAGTATTTAAGGTAGTTATTTAAATTTTAAATATTTATTTAAGATAACATATCAAAATAAATATGAAATTGAATATTTGAAGTATAATTATATTGTATATTATTTTGGACATTCAGATCGGTTTCTTCGGATTTTTTTTTGGATTTTTTGGTTTTTTGGTTTTTCGGGTTATCCGTTCGGGTTCGGTTAATAACACTTCGGGTTCGGATATGTTTTGTACCATCTTACAAGACCCATTCGGATATTTTTTACATTTCGGACCGGATACGGATCGGGTTTTTTGGATCGGATTCGGTTCGGATTTCAGGTTACAGATATTATGCCCAGGCCTAAACACAACCTTCAGATACGGATGCGACGCACTCATATACGTCCGCTTAATCCTAGATAGAAGCCCAACCAAAACCCCACAAAGACGAAGCCTTGCCAACTGAAATTCTCGGGATATACTCCCGGATGAAAAACCACACCACACGGCTAGCAATCACTGCACCCATGAACTCTAAAATAAAGTCTGCTAAATCAAGTGTTAAACTCCACGCATAGCAATAACCAAACTTTGAACTCAGCGGCCAAAAAGGAGATACGACCACCACATACGCTAATTCCGTTTTCAAACCATACCACTCTAGACAAACCAAACACAACAAACGACCATACCAACACACCATAAACCAAACTGAACACACAAGACACTACAATCTAGAGCAAGGGCCACAAACATTAGAGCTTCAGAACTGTCAGACTTAATGGCTTCGCCGGCGCCAGACTCAACCCACACGCCCTAAGCCACCACAAAGACCATTACTCTACCTGATTCAAGCGAATCTCCAACTCGGGTCAAGCCGCAAAAGATCTGAAACTCCAAATCTGCAGAGACCTCCACACAAATCAACCACACAGACTGTTTCCACCTGCCCCACTGCTGCTTCTCGACGAGATTTCGCAGTGACACAAGCTTTTGGAGCCATCACCCTAAACAGATCCAGATTCGTAGCTAATCACCAACCCTAACACACAAATCTACAAAAGGATAAAGAAACTAAGAAAACTTGACCGGCGGTGGCGCTAACGGAGCCACCATGCGCCGGTCACCGGTGTTCGAAGAGATGAAGCTGAGAGGAGAGGAGTAGGGAATAGGAAAGAAGATAAGGTTTTTTGCAGCTGCTTAACGCTCTCTTATGATCTCAACTCTGAAAGATTATTCAACAAAAGCTAATATAATAAATTTGTTACCCAAAAATAAGGGAAAAATAAGTGAGACTAGTCAATTCTGAGTAAAACTTTCAACTTTTTATGTGTTTAACTGTTTATTGAATAATATAATAATATGAATAAGAATGTTTTTGCAGAAAAAAATATGAATGTCTTTGGTTTTTTTTTTGTAATTCAACATCAACTTATCATTAGCCAAATGTGAATACAGGATTACAACCTCAAGAGATTTAAACTCAACATAAAACCGACGGGATCTAGTAACAAACACTACACAATCTAATCGTCGATGTATTTTTCACCACTATGAAACGAATTCCCCTCACGACCCGAGAGAAACCGTTTTTTAGACCCCTAATTAGACCAAACAGACTATGGCCAAAACCGGATTCTAACTAAACGAACAAGCAATTGGTCTCCTCATGTTCCGAGTTCAGTTTGTGTACCAATTGCCACAACACCAGAAGGCGCTTTCCGATCTTGACACATTCCCGTCGTCCACCACTACCTCGCTCCTTAGCCTGAAACCGGACAGCAACATCTGGACTGAAAGGCTGTCCTTGGTAACGGTTGACCTGGAACCAGTTCCTTAAATAGCAGCTTCAGGAGGTACGAAACTCTTACTACCGGGTCAAAACTCAGTCCATACACCAGCGCAGGGAAGTAGAGCTCCGCCACGCTTCACCGGCCAAGACCGCTCCTCTGGTTGACCACTCCTTTGGTTTGAATCTTGGAACATGATGTCTCCGAGAATCGGAGAGCAATCCTCCATCCACCGCCTATCATACCCCATCCATCTCACCGGCACAATCGGAAGTAGATCCGAGATAAAGAAGTCGTCTGACCGATCCACGCGCCGCCACCGTGACGCTCTCGTCGGGATCTGAAAAAGTTGAAAACCAGATCCAGCAAGCTCGTCGGACCTAAAAGCCGACTCTCCTCTCCACAGACGCACTGTATGTCTCGCCGCCTCTCCAATGGACGCCGGACCGCCACCGTCAAACAGCTCACGAACGCAAGGGCTCGAACAGGCTCAGAGCAAGTTGCATATTGACAAAGGTTAGTCGAGGAGGAGGAGAGCAAAGGGAAAAGGAGATTAAGAGGAGAGAGGGGTTACCTCCGGTCCAGCCACGACGGCTGGCCGGAGTTAGGGTTTTATTTTGAAAGTTGTCGCCTCTGGTTCTTCGTAAGAGAGAAAAAGAGCTTTTTTTTTTTGGACAAACAGATGAGTTTATAATGTCTTTTGTTTTCTCAATTACTGATTATCAAATAATCTTATATATCAAACAAAAAGTCACTGCATATTTCCTTATGACTTTTTATTCGGATCATTTTTTAGATAATTTATTCGATATCTACTTTTATTTATTTAATAATATTTTAACGATAAAATTTTATTTAACTAAACTTAAATATGAATAAATATATTCTACAAAAAAATCAAACACAAATTTTAAAATTAAAATTAAACTTAAAATATTAAAATATTATTTTAAATACTTATTTAATATATTTTAAATTTGTATAAGTGACTTTCACACCTAAGTTCATTTAAATTTCTCATTTAAAAAAAAATTGTAGATTAAAAATATCCTTTCTTTATAAGCTAGTGAATATTAGTTTCTTGATTGAGCAATATCTTATAATTTAATACATTTTAACATTCTAACATTATTAATTTATAGAGATTTTAGTGTAGTTGAGTTCAAATTTTCGATTTCAGCTACTAGTTGTCATTAAATTTTAGAAACAGTTATGTTTCAAACTGCTTTTCAATTCGATTTGGTTTATTTTTGATAATTTTTGCATGTGTTAATTTACTTTTAACTCGGTCAGATTCCGCCAGATTTCCTTGTAACAATTTAAAGTTTTAGTTACAGTCAAATTCCACATTCAACCAAATCCAGCTCTTATCATTTAGACTTGTTACTTAAAACCAACAATACAACGAATTAAAAAAAAAAAGTAGAATGATTAATTTAATATCTGTAGTCCACAGTTTTGAAAATTTTGATAGACACATGTTGAAACAAAATGTAAACGAAAGATGCAAAACAAGTGGGTCGTTGGCTCCCGCCGCCTTGCCGCCATTACAAGTATATAAAACATTCTTTGTTATCCAAAATTTTATTTTTCAGCAAATAAAATGGCTCAATGTTAGCGACAGAAATGAATTAAAAAGGAAGATAAGAACGGGGTAATGGAGAGTTAGTGGGCCTACGTGAGAAGAACGTTCGAGTTTAAAGCGTCATGACTCAGGAGGGCCGCCTCCTAGATACTTTTCTTACCATTGCTAATAGTATATTTATATCTTTTTTTTTGGATTTTCTTTAGGGAATAGTTTTTGTTGGGTATCATCAATTATAAAGAAGACCGGCAAAAAGCAACTTTAAGCTGAGAAAACTAATCACCACATCAAAAAGATTGGGCGTGCTGAGACTCCAGTTAGAATAAAACTTGTCAGCTGAAGAAACATGCCCCCTTTCGTCTCAAATAAGACATCACTGGTTAACTTATGTAAGGAGGTTTTGTGGAAGTGACTGAGATTCTAATTATGAGGTCTTTGATGATTCTATCAAATTCGAAAGCTATAGTTTCGCAAAACCTAACATACTAGAATTGATTGACCATATTCAGTAGTTGTCTCATCAGACTTCAAACTTGGGTCAAGGACTCAAGAGAGAGAGTACAAGTAGAAAGAAGTTCATAAAACGATCCCCCTTGATTCATCATTCAAACGCTAAAAAGCCATAACATGAAACAAAACCCACCCCTGATTGGGGGGGTGGGGCTCAAATGAAACTTGGGGCAACCGGGCCCTTCGACATGCCAAGACGAACTTCCATCCCGTGGTGGAAGTCTACCGGCCTGACTGTCTCCGAGTCACGAGGGTCTGCAAGGAATGAAAAATACTTGTTTCAGATAAACTGATATTGAATTCTAACACCATGAACACAATCTTCTGCTTCTGTCGAGCATCAAAAAAGTATCAAAGTATGGATTTTTCATCGAATAGCTGCTGGTGCATACTGAGATACCATCAAACTGGAGTCAACTGATCTAGAGAAATGAATGCAGCATCGAGAAACATGCAATGCAATAGGAGTAAAAGGACAATTACCATTCAAGTAATCCTCAAAACCAAAGTCATCAATGGCTCCTGTGTAGACTTCCAAACCTAGCATTGACGAGGGAATTGGTCCAGACGGTCTTTGAAACCTAAACATTCCAGAGAGAAAAAGATAGATTTGAGAACAATACAACCAAATATTATTTTTTGCACACAAGCAGATCATGCAGCAAAAAACAATTTATACCTTATGCTCCCCAATGCACACAAGATTATATCAAGTTTTAACCGAGAAAGGGGCAAGGCGGTTAAATACTAGTTAACACATAGGTACCAGTAATGCACACAACTATCATAACGCCAATGAAAACAATCGAATAAACAGGACCTTATAAATGTATGCGTCAAACTTAAAAAAATTAAAACCACAGACTGGTTACACAAAGATAACAAAAACCTTTTATCTATAAACTCTTAGTTTCTGATAATTACTACTCATATACATGGCATTTTTGATTCAACCAAGTGGCAATTTCTAGATAATGTTGCAAACTTACCGAGAGAGAATTTGCCTGTCCATATCCATCTTCAATGGAAGTGCAGTCCCGTAGGTATGCCCAATGATCGTCCTCTTCATCGCCTCATGAGATCTCTTCTCCTGAAACCGTATTGTTAAGGATCCACAGTGACTAAAGATATAAAAAAAAAACAAAAATTATAACTTTCAGCAATTGGGAATTCTCGTAACCCTAATTGCTACTCTCAAGTGACTCTAATCAAACCGTACTAGCTATACAAAGCAAATCAGAAGTTCCTTTTTTTGGCTGATTAACACAGAAACAAACAGATTCAATCTGTAATCTAGAAAACCAGAGAAAGAGAAAGAAGAGCTGGATTACAGATTCGTAAGAGGATTCGAGTGGGTGAGATCCGACGATGTCGCTCTTAACGCCGTTGAGACCAAATCGAAGAGCGTCTCTCTTCACACCACCGATCTCATGAGCTATCTTCTTCGGAGACTCCATTGTTCCTCTTTGTTTCGCTTTGCTTCCTCTTCCTCTTCCTCTTTACGACTTTCGGAGCAAGAAAACTAAGAGACCAATTTTAATAATGGGCAATAAGACAGGCTTTTAGGCCCATTTCTATTCTTACTGGGCCTATTTAGATCGTCTCTCATGAATAGTCCTCGAGATTTACAATTACAGCCCTTTTAGATTTTATTTACGTACCTATATTTTAAACATCTTATTCACACACAAAAAGAAAGAAGAGAATTCTGGTTCAATTTTGTTCTTCAGTTACCATGTTTCATACTACGTAGAAGCAAGTCTTTTTTCTGCCATGTATTTCACATTTTATATTGACGATATACAAATCTAATATAACTCAGATAACCAAATTATGTTTCACATTTTCATTATATGTTCAATAATTATGAGTTTAAAAGTTGAAGTGTGATTTAAATCTTTTTATTTAAATTTATTCGATAGCTAAACTGTAAAGCAGTATGTATATTATTTCTAAAGAAAGACACCCGGACGCAGTGGAGGTCAGTCAGTCAAGGTCAGACTAATAAAAAATAATTAATAGTACCACAAAGACAGAGAGAAAAATATAGTGCGAATATTAAAAGCAGCTATTTCGGCGAGTTTATTTCATAGGGTAATCTGACAAATGAAATTTTATATAATATAAAGTTACTTGCAATTTTCAACAAAATCTTTTCAGATAATCAGTTCCCAGGCATTTGTTAATTAAATATTGTCGATTACTCATAGGTATTTAACTATCCAACTAGCCAAGTCTAGATATTAACTAATGTCAGTACACCTCCAACTTGCTTTGAAGAAAGAACAAACATGAAGAAGAAAACAACAAAAACTGAAATAATTTTATATATATAATAAAATGAATGAAACATTGAAAAAGCAAAATTCGAGATCGCCATGTTACACCGAACCTCAATTGAACGGAATCTGACTTGAAACAGTAATTAAGAAACTAGATTAACCACTAGATCTCAATATTTTTAGATAATTAAGAAAGTCTAAACAAAATAAATGAAAAGGTAGGCTGGATCTCTTAAACTTAAAACTAAGTAAATACACCAATTTATATATTTTTCCAACACCAGTTTAATACTACACTAATTTAAAATAGAAATCAATTCAGAAAATCAAATCGGTAGAATATAATCAGTATTCTGGAACGTATATTATTTATTTTGTGTACTCCCTCCCTCCGTATCATTATAAATAGTGTTTAAGTTTTTTGCACTAATATTATGAAAATTCAAAATTTTATGCAATTTATCTTAGTTACATAAAAGTAACGTTAAATAAAATAAATTCAACCAATAAAAAAATGTAATATTTTGTCTTTAGTCACAAATTTCAAATGACATTAAATTTTATCTTGAATAGTGAGAACATCACTTGTTATGAAACAAAATAAAAAAAAAAATTAAACACCACTTAAAGTAATACGGAAGAAGTATAAGTTTAATTGCAAGTAGAGATGACTTTGATGTAAATTTATTTGTGGAAGTAAAAACCGACAATTATCTTATAAAGTTTGGTTCTTCAAAGTTGATAATTAACAATTATATATTTAAGATTGTGACATGTGTTAATCTATCTCATAATTAAAAATATATATACTAAAATATTAAATAATTTTTATTAAAAAGTAATTATAAATATTATTTAATAGTAATTTTCTTTTTTTAAATCCCAATCAAAAAGATAATTGCAAAAGATTATTTGATAATAATTTTTTTTCTAATGTTGTGACATGTGTTTAAATATATAATGATTAAAAATATATATAATAAGATAATAAAAACGAATTTTGAAAAAAAAACTAATTTTAAAAATTATTAAAATTGAATTCTTGAGCTTTTAAGAGCTCAAAATGGTAGTTCATGGTGATTAGAAAATTGCTGATAACATAATTGTTATAAATAAGAAAAAATGTTTAGGGTCGATTGGTTTTTTGTCATTTTCGAAATAATTGAGAAATTAAATTATAATAGCAATTTTGTAAATATTTCAAAAACATAAAGAGGGTTTGAAATTTCATGGGTGAATACTAATGAGAAAAAAAAGAGGTTGGTTTTAGGTTTGACTTGAAATTTTAGGTTGTTTTGAAAACCTCCCTTTTTAGGTTAGGAATGTGATTGCTTAATATTATATATATATATATATATAATACTTAACATAAGTATATAATTTATATTTTATTACATATGTTCAATAATGATTTACTTTTAATCTTAAATTTAGTATTGTAATAATTATTTGGACCAATATTTCCAAAAACAAAATTAGAGAAAATGACTCTGATATTAGTCATTAAAATCATTAACTAAATATAAGGTAAACGTAATTATGATATTATTGTTAGATATGGTTAATGTCAATTGTTAATATTTATTTATTAATTAAATATATTAAATATCAAGATAAGTATATATATTAAAATATATATTTTTAAAAGAATAGCATATATATATATATATATATATATATATATATATATATATAT
>NC_027753.1:32440985-32455261 GCF_000695525.1 Brassica oleracea var. oleracea
GAATAGGTTAAGTTTATTAATTATCTTAAATATCATGATAAGTATATATATTAATTAAGTAATAATATTAATGACTTATCTTAAAATCATGGAAAATATGACAAGTAAGCAAATTCAATTATCAAATAAACATATGTTTTTAATTAATATAATATAATTATCTTAAATATCATGATAAGTATATATATTAATTAAGTAATAATATTTACGTTTTCTTATGATGCTAACATAATCATATATTTCGATGTTGTTGTCGTACATGAGTATGTGTAAATATGTTGGATGTGTGTTTGTATGTATAAGACAAAATATATAAATAATTAAACAGAACTTGTTTCTATAAAAAAAAATAGTTGTAAAAAATCTAAAGGAAAAACTAATCATAAAATACTTAATTTCCTTTTTAAAAGTCTAAATAAAATAAAAATATAAAAGTAATCTTATTTTTCTTATAATTGACTAACTTTAGTTTATAATAATTTTGTGTTAAAACAAATATAAACCAAAATTAACCTCAAATATTTCACATAATATGATTGTGACGTGTGTCAATTAAAAACAATTAGATTGTGAATGTGTCAATAAAAACTACTATTATGTGAAAATAACTTCTTCTTTTCCTAAAATCCTAAATAAAAAAAATCATAAAAAAATTATTTTCTAATCTTAACCAACTAAGATTTTTTTTAAAATCCTGACCAAAATGAATGAAATTTTTTATTTAATGGTATTTTTAACTTAAAAAATTAATGATAAACATGATAGTAAAAATTATTTTATTAACAAGAACATTTTTAAAAATATTAGTGATATTGAAAACAACGAATTTTAAAAATGCAACTTTTATAAATAGTTAATATTAATTAAAAATAATTATTTGATAGAAATTTTAGTTTTTTTTAAAAAAATCTTAGACCGAGTATAATTGTAAAAGATTATGTAATATTAACTTCCTTTTCTAAAATCATAAAAAACTGTAAAATAATATTAAATAGTTGTTTTCTATTTTTTATAAAAAAATCCTAAACAAAAGAAATTTATATCATATTTTTAAGTCCTAACCAAAAGAGAATTGTAAAAGTTCATTTGATAATATTTTTAAGAGAGTATTTGATGATGAACATGATACTAAAAATTATTTAATTAACAAAAGAAGCGTAAAATTAGTATTGATGTGAATTGTAAAAATATTAATTTTAAAATTATTTATTAATAACTATAAAAATATTTGATAGCAATCTATTTTTTTCTAAAATTCTAAAAAGAAGATAATTGTAATAGGTTATATGAAAATATTTTTCTTTTATAAAATCTTAAACAAAATTTTAAAAGAGTATTTAATATTATTTTTTTTAATTGTAAATAAAAAGGAGATTTATAAAATATATTGTTTTTTATAATACTAGGAAAATAAAAATTTAAAGACTTATTTAATAAAACATTAAATTAGTACATAAGAACATGTATTTGACTTTCATTTCTCTTTAGTTTTCATTCAATTTCTTGTTTTGGATTGTGTTCAGTTTAATCGTTTAGATATATTATTTTCTCTAATCCTAAGTACAAAGTTTATAATAATTTGTCTATGCACCATGATTATAAAATACAAATATTAACTTGAACTTATGTGTGAAAATGAGTTTAAATTATAAAATTAATCTCAAACAACATATACAAAAAACAATCATAAAACTATAATAAAATGATTTATTATTTTATAATTTTTATTAAATTAAAACATCAAACAAAATCCGTTGCAACGCAACGGACACATATCTTGTGTCAGTATAAACATTATCTTCACTTAGTAAAAAATTTTATTGTGAAAACAAAATTAATTTATATATTAAATTTAAATTCAACTTGTAATTATTAGGTTTTAAGATATATTGTTTGATTTTGATTTAGGGTTTACATTTAGACTACATGGATTAAAATCAAGAGACCGTTTAAATATTAAATTTAATTTAATTGATAAATTTTTCTGTGTCCAATGCACACAGTTTTGTTTAACTAAATATAATTTTTTTATATTTTCTCATTAGATAGATCAAAAACTCCAGTTAACTTACATTCAGTTACAAACCAGAAACCTTTTCACATTCCAGTTCATGTAGTTTTTTTGGTCTCCGAATAGAAAATAAATGTTTTACCAAAATTAAAGAAATTGTTTTGTTGACAAAAAAAAATTGTTTTATAGAAAAAACTTTAACCTTTGTTTCAAGTCTAAGAATACTAGCGTATAAAAGTAGGCAAATAAACAATATTAATAAAAAAAAGTTTTAAAAAGGAAGAATAGTACAAGACTGAAATTATTTACAAGGTTACACCATATCAATTACTTATAATTTCTTTCGACTGCTTATATATATTTCTTCAAAATGACAAGAGTGTATTAATATTCTCTGCTTCAGAATGCTATTCTGTTTGGAAGCAACGAGGAACAACTTTCGAAGGTATCTTTCTATCTCTTTCAGTCTTTATTTCTCATCAGCTGCATTAGTTTTGTTTTTCTATATCCTTGTCTGAACTTTGGAGATCAATTTTATTTGTTTTAGTTCGTTTTAAGAATTGCTTGGTGACTGTAAAAGTTAATGCCTAAAGTTTTAGGATTGACATGTTAAACATGTACGAGCATGAGTCATCCGATATATACTCAAATTCGTCTAAGTTTTAGGGTTAGAGACTTTCAACGAACTTAGTAGTTCAGTTTCAAAAAAAAAAAAAAATGAACTTAGTAGTGTTAATTAATTTATTTACGGCAAATAGCTTTTCAAAGGGTTTATACTTTTTTTTATTCCATATTTATTAGCAAATGACATATATGGGTATAATCCCGAATAAGATAATGTAACAATTAAATTCATGCAAATAATATTATTATATCTGTCAAAGAGAAGAACGCAAAGAGTTATTGAAACTGAGATCTGTCAATTATTTGTTTCAGAAATCTATTCTAAATTTATGTGTAGAGGTAATGTATAGTAACTAATGCTGAGCATAAACAATATCGTCTTTCATGTGTGCTAACACCGAAATAAAAGCGTAACAGAACACACAAGAAAGAGAACAATGCATAATAAGACTCACGAACAAAAGAAGCATATATATGTCGCTAACAACATTTTTTTGTCAAGTGTGTGAATTCATTTCAATAAATGGTACTGAGTTACAAGTTGACTTGAATCTACTAACAACATTTTCACTAACAGCGTTTATGCTGTCCGTGACAAAAATCGTTTATTTTGCTTTAATATTACCACATAATCTACCATGCTTTACCCATAATTCCAAACCCAACGCGATTTAAAGATCATAGTTTCCAGGTTTCCGCCATCAACACATAGCTAAGTTTGAGAAATTTGGAATGTGCATATGTCTTTTGGATTGGACCAGTGAAAGCATTGAAGTTGTGATATTTTTTCTTAATGTGAAAACAAAATAAATGCTTTCCTACCAAAGTTTGACGAAATTATCACATTGTCAGTCAGAACATATGTCGTTAGTAACTTATACATACATATATAATTTACTTCGATGTATTGTTCTATTGAAGGTGTGGTTCAACACGCATTTTCTGCTATAGTTAGCTGTTTTGAAAAACAAAAATTAGAAGAGATTAGCTGAGCTAAAATTACAATGTTCCTATATAGCTATTGTATTTTGTTGGAACACATATCATTTTTAGCATAAAAAGTCGTTTTCAAATTATTTTATTATATATATATGTATCTTATTTATAAAGCTAAATATTGGAATCCCTAATATATAAAAATGATCAAAATATTAATCAAATCTTGCATTCTCTTGAAATATTTCTTATAGAACGAGAAAACATACACATTTCCTATATCTTTGATTTTTCTTTTGTCAAGTATATGAATTTATTCCAGAAAAAATGCCAAGGAGATACAAGAAACTTGAATCTAAATCTGCTAAAAAAACAAATTCCCATGTAAGGATCCCAAAAAGATAAAAAAAAAATCTTACGATGCATACTAAGTTTAATCTAAACCAAGAGAATTAGAGTAAGGCTAAAAATTTAAGATCTAGATGGCAGCTATTAGTCTCCTTTAGACCCAGAAGGAGCAGATTTGCTGAACCTGCAGCACAAAAGAAACGAAGGGGTGGTGACCGGCACGGCGAAGAGATGCTGGCCACCGCAAAAGCAACCTAGATCTGGCTTAGAGAGAGAAAGAAGTTTAGAGAGAGAGAAGCAGATTTAAACTTGTGATGATACTGCGGCAACATAGTATACTAGCTAATAAACTATATATAATTCTTAAAGCTAACTTGATTTTCAAATGGGTTGTGGTCAGATTTTATAATAGAGGTGAATAGCGTTTGCAGTTTCCCGATTAGATTCTAAAAAGTTGAATATAAGAACTCGTCTCTTAACTTTTAACTAAAAAAGTTAAGAACCGACTCTTAAAACTCTTATTTAAGAACCGGTTTTTAGTTTTTTAATTAAAAGTTAAGAGACGGGTTCTTATATTCCGTTAGGAACCCCACTCTAAAAACCCTGCAATAATCATGCTCTAAACTACAATTAAAGTTGAAATGAATATCTGGGATGGTACATGTTCACAAAATTTTGAAGCAATAAGCGACTTAATAAAGATTGTTGTCAAAAAGTGACTTAAACAGATCACTTTAGAACATTGAACTTTCATTTGGTAACTACTGATATAAGAGTCGTTTATATCTTTAGTCAAATAAGTTTAACCAAACAAGTCCTATAATAATTCATACTCGAAAATGTAGAACTTAACAATCCTCTTTTCCCAAAAACAAAAAAAAGTTTAAACGCCACTAAAAACCAATTAATATATACCTTCAAAAGGCAAAAGCATATAAATCACTGCAAAAGATCCTTATCTAACCAAAAGAATAGATATTATCATATACATCAATAGACAAAAATATCAAAGCTAAGAAGATCTATCCTCCACATATTTGGCTGGCCAAATCATATACAAAGACACGCTTCCACAGTTCACACACACTAGTGATAGATAAGTTTCGTTTCAATTTGCAATACAGCTTAATCAAACTTTACATGTGTGTGTATGGATATAAACTTGTACAAGTGATCCTTCAATATTTATCATCATGCATGTGTTATTATGTGGGTCCTAATGGAAACTAGGGTTTGAGGAATCAAACCTAACATAGAGCTGCATGTGAAACGTTGAAATGTAAAGTGGTTAGTCTAACAAATTGTTGTGTGTAGTACCTAATCGAATTATGAGTGTATGACTGGATTGGGTTTGGTCAAATATATAAATCATTTTCTGGTTCATCTTCAAATTACTTTAAATTACTTTACGATAAATTAAGGTTACAATACCACTTTAGCCAATAAACGTGAAGGTTGACAAACTGAATCTTAAAAAGGAAATCTTGATCAATCTCACATAAATCAAATAACATGTCTCCAAGAACACAGATAACTAAAGATTTAATATATAATATATATACAAGAGGAACACACGATTATTTTGCCTTACATGTTTAGATTTGATGCTTACTGCTCCGAAAATAACAAGATTTATGGAAACCCTGCCAGATAAAAACAAGAAAAGGAATTATATCATGGAATGCGAAGACATGTGAATGATAATTTAGGCTAGATCAGAGACTTGAATCAAAACTTTACCCCTGGGGAAATTCGTCTTGGTGACTGCACAAAAGGGTTGATCAATAAAAGGGTTTTGATCATAATAAAAATCCAAGTTTTGAGGCAGAATATTATTGTAATTGCTGCTAGAACCCTGATCTTTCAACATAAACGTCCCATAATGCTGGTTGTAACTTTGATCCATATTGGTGGGAAGATTGACCTTGGTCTTGCTTAAGGTACATTCTTGACTATCAAACTCTTGGGTTGCTTCCTTGCAGAGTGAATGTGTCATGTCTTCTCCTTCATTGAAGATAATAGACCTCTTGAGCGGGTCCATGATTTCAGTTTGTGTGATCTCGGAGATGGTTTCTGGATGATCATAGGTCGTTTCTCTTGTTATCTCCTTTGCCTTTCCTCTAGCTTTGGCTCTTGATCCCTTTGAGGATATGTTTCTCAATTCAATCTTCTTCTTTCTCTTCTGTGCCTTCTTGACCTCACATACCATTTCTTCTTCTAAAGAATCAGGGCTTGAACCATACACAAAGCTCTTATCTCCATCATCCTCCTCATCCTCCTCATCCTCTTCCTCTTCAACTTCACCTCCTATGTTTGCAAAATCTTCATCAGTGTTGACCTTTTTTCCTTGGACAAGCTCTTTGATGGCCCTTCTTGATTTCTTGAGTAGCCAGTCTAATGTTTTACTGGCTTTATCAAACCCCAACATATCCTGGAGATCGAAGAATTGGCGAGCAATACCAATAGAAAGCCTTACCCTCCTGTCTCTAAGACCTTGTCCCGTCTGAATCTTGCTATGCCTATCTTTCTTCACCGCCTGCTTGATTTCTCTAGACACCTCAGGAATCTCGAACCCTTGCTGATTCACAGCACGGTTTGAGCTAAACGACATGTAGTTGATCAGAGACTCAGGCACTGCTGATACCATTTGGCCTGGAGATGGTGTTGGCTGATGATTATAGGGATTACGGATGATGTCTTGACGGCCAGCTAGTGGAGAAAGGTAAAGAGAAAAAGGGTACACTCCATTGTTACCATTATTGTAATCATTGTTGGAAGAAGACATCACCGAGCTTAAGCAGCTTCACAAATCTAAAACAAGAATCAAGAATCAATAATTTTAGTTTTCTTTCAGAAACAACTTTCACATCATCAAAAGAGAGAATCAGCTAAAGAGAGGAAAGAGAAAAAAAAAAAAGAGTGAGGGAGAGAGAGAGTAAGCGTACAATTCTCATACCAAGACAAGAAAATCTATAGAGATATTAATGGTGGATGTATAAGAGAGATGTGTAACAAGAAACTGGTTAACTGTAGAGTGACCAAGACATGAGTTTTTGTCCATTAACTGATCTGCTTGCAGAAGATGATTTGGGATCTGATTTAGATATTTCGTTTCAATTACACTTTGATTTCTTTACCCTAGGATTTAAATTTTATTTAGGGTTTCCGATTCCCGATCCTATACTGGTTAATGCGATTATATACTGGAAATTAACCTCAAACTCTACCACTTTTAGTATCATCTTAGAATCTATTTTTACTATGTATATATACACATACAAGTAGGTATTTTCGTATGTAGTCTTAGCAATGGCAATATCTGACATGGCCAATAAATTGAGAAGTGGTCCTGAAATATAAATTCAACAACAGAAAACGACCTGTGAAGAGATTTGTTTCCATTCGATGATAAGACCAGTCTTTTAAGACTCAGGATACAACGAAGGTTCTTGAATGTAAAGTATTTTGTATTGTTGTTCTCAGAGCCGGTCCTAGAAATCTGTGGGCTACAAGCTAAAAACAATATGTGGTTGGGTCGGTTCGAACTCTTGACCTCACCAAACTTATAAGGGAACACTTACCATGAAGGCTAGAGGAAGTACTCACAAAATTGCGGCCGAATTATTATTTAATATTTGGCGGCTGGAAGCATGTGCTTCATCCGCTTCCGTTCAAGGCCGGCTCTGGTTGTTCTCTTATAATCTGCTTTTCTTTCGACTTGTTTTGATATATAGATCTGCTATTCTTTTGTCCAGCGGTGCTCTTTATCTAATGGTTACTAATTCTACCTACTTGCTATGAAAATGAAAATTCAAATGTTATTTTGGGTGATTTTTTATTTAATGAAGGAAAATAATTTTTTGTTTTGTGAAAGTTTTTGATCAGGAATATATTGCACTGTATATATATCATAAACATTATCCTTTTTTCTCAGTTACAAAAAAAAAAAAAAAAAAACATTATCCTTTTTTCTAGGGTTTTGTCAAAAAGAAGCTTTAATGACCTGAGTTGGTTCCCCCGTACGATTCCATAAAGATTGTGAAAAGATTTGTCGTTTCCAAATTTTCATTTTGACGTCCCTAGCTATTAGTCAAGGGTTGTTCGTATATGCACCAACACAGTTACATATTTATCTGTAAAACCACACAAAATATCATGTTCAAGAAAATTCAAAATTGTATCATTTTAAAAACAATTAGAAGGAGTTACATATTTATCATATTTGAACTAATCTATATACATAAATTTTATGGTTATTAATATTTGAGAACTTTCTTTAAAAAATTTAAAAAGACAATTTGAATTTTTAAAATTTAGAAAATGTATCTTTGTAAGGGTTAGGAAGTTAAGTTTTAAGAGGAGTTTTGGATTTTAGTTTTTAAATGTAGGCTTTAGAATTTAGTTTTTGGATTTATGTTTTAAATTTTTTATTATTTTGGGTTTAGGGTTTTGTTTGATATTTTTAATTGCTAGAAACGTAGACTGTTTCCCTAGTACTATTTGAGTTTATGAAAGAAATACTTGTTAGGATAAGGAGAGATGGAACGATTTCATGCAAATTTTGGACACATTTTATGATATTCCAATTTAACATAGTTGAAATAATCATCAGCATAAAAAAAACATAGTCACACCAGATTTTCATCCGAGTAGGAACGTAATCTTTTGTTATTTAAAATTCAAATATTTACATTTTAAATGAGAAATAATGTAAATGTCAATTTCAAATTTAATATATAGGTGAAGAGGTTTAGATTTTTGATTGTAAATTTATATATAGAACCTCAAATCTTATTTTGGGATTTCAGATATACTCAACACTTGACTCACTTAAAAGTAATTTTCAATACAAGCTCCAGAGCAGTCCAATAGATTTTGTGGCCTAAAGCATAATTATAAATAGTGGCATATGCTATTTAATGATATTTTTATCAACATACTATATATTATATACAATATTTTATTTTTAAGAGAAACAAATTTTTGTTTAGTCCTGCATAAAAAAATTAGATGAATAGTAGACTATTAATTGATATTGTACCTATAATGTTTAGTGTTTATAACAAATAATAAATCACATTTTAGTAGTTTCTTGAACCATTATTTTTTTTTGTTAAAAGGTTTTAGAGAAAAATATTTTGAACCATTATATTCTAACATTAGTTTCTTTCCACATACACCTTCAATCACATTACATTCTTCTTTACTTTCTATAATTTCATATATATGCACTGATGGAGATTAGAAAACCCTCAATGATAACAAATGGTTATAAATAGCAAAGATAATAGAAACAAAAGAAATAACAAATTAGGTGTCCGAAACAAAAAATAAATACAATGTGAACATAAAATAAAAACAAAGACATTTAATAGTTTAAGAAAAATCACAATACAGATTAATATTTTTAACCACTCAGCTATATTAATATTTTGAAAATGTGGCCTCAAAAATTATAATTTTTTTTTTGTGGCCTGAAGCTCTTACTTCATCAGCCAGCCTTAGGGAAGGCGCGGGCCTGCTCCAGAGTTTGCTAGATTCTATATAATCTGCAATATCGTATATATTAAAACAGAAGTCACAACCTAGATTCATGTGTGATCTTTTAAAAAATGGACGTAATGGACCTATTCTTAGATTATCATATTACATTTAATCTCTAATCTTATCATTTAAATTTTGGGTCTACCAAAAAAATTTATTGGGCTATCAATAATTGAATTTAAAAAATAGAAGATACATTGGATTTATAGATAGTATAAATTAGCTAGATATAATTTAATGTTGAAATACTATACCTCTATATGTTAATTATTTAAATATTTGTCGATGTTAACTTTTAAAATTATAAAGATTTTTTTTTAAATAACAAAAATCACATTATTTAACAATGATTAATTTTTACTACCTTAAACCAATTAATGAAAACAAATTTTAAACAATATAGTTTATTTTAAAAATTAAACAAAAACTAAATGTTTAATTATTTACTCGATAATATAAATCTATGAAGCGAAAATTTTAATTTTTAAAAAACTTTCTAAGCTTGTGAAATGTTACAATATCTTTGAATGAGACAATATAACAATATTTTACTAATCTTTATATATATAGTTACGATTTTAATAATGAAATAATAATCTGAAAATATGTATATAGAAGAAGATAGAAATATATGTGAAAGTTTGAAACAATCTATTCAATGAAAAAATATACTGTGAACTTATTATGTTTTAAAAATTGATAGACATATATATATTATAATATATACCAATTTAGAATTAAAAATAAAATGTTTATATAAAAATAAATGAAAACAAAAACCTGCGGTGGTTGCGCGGATCGAGATCTAGTAATAATTTAAAACTAATTTATAGTATTCTAACTTTAATCAAAAGAGTTGTAAAAATCATGTGATGTATGTTCAACTTTTCTACTGCTTGGCTTAAATTTATATTTTTATAAACGACAAATATGTTTTAATTTTCTGATACTATGTAACTAAAATGATTCATCTTTTTGTGAGGAAATTCAGTTAATATTTTTTAATTAACGCATAATATACCTTAAATTCAAACGTTGTTTCATCTAATTAAGGTCTTGATTGGCAGAGCTGATGATGAAACATTAGCAATATGCTATATAAACAGTATGTTGCAGAGGTGATCTTTGATCCTGTTGCTGGAGAGGAGGGATTACAAAAAAATTCAAAGTCTTGTTTTGAGTGATAGAGCTCCTGAAGGAGAAGAGGAGGATGTGATGGAAATGGATGAGTTTCAAGCTGCATTGCTGGAACATGGTTTAGATGCGCAGGCGATAGATGCTCTTCCGGCAGTCTCTGAGGAGGAATTAGAGGAAATGATTGCGGGCTACGAAGAGGATGATCAACCTCAGGAGGCAGGGGAACATGCTAATGGTGCAGAGGAGAAGAACAAGGAAGCAACGGAGCAGGCACATAAACAGGGGACTCGTAAAAGGTTGTTTAAACCATCAATCAATGTCGCAGGAAGCACAAAGATGAGGAATGCAGCTGCGCTTGTCTCCCCTCGCAAACGTGCTGCAGCTAGGATGGGGACTCGTAAGGGGGATGCAAACAAGCAATTGGAGAGTAAGGGATTGTCAAGCCTGAACTCTGGAAATCTGAAGAATTAATTTATGGATCAAGTCTTACTAGTTTCTAGCAAGCAGGGTTTGGGGGTTTTACTTTTCAAGGTTTTTTTTTATTGTTGCTTTGGTGTTGGGCAAGATCTCTATGTAAGATCATGCATTGGAATAAAATTTGCTATTTGGATTATTGGTGTTGGGTTTGTTTTGATCAGCTAAGGATAAATTTTTCATCTGGATGTTTGGGTCCTCTCCGTAAGACGTGGGCACAGGGTTTGGCTTCGTTAATGGGGCTGTTCTCTATTCAACTGCAGGTGATATCTCGATGGCTCCTACACTGCAGAAACATGGGTCGGGTTTTGTGGTTTGAGGTTTCATTTGGTTTCCGGAGAAGTGCATCTTGGATCACAATTTGGATTATCTGGTTCTTACATTGCAGAATCAGAGTTAGGCAACTCACGGTTCATAAGTTGGCTACTTGTTGGATTATGTGGGTAATAGTAATCAATAATGTCGTTTTGGTCTTTTTGTTTATTGTTCAGTGGGATCATGATGAGGTTGTAGTAACATATTATCAGTATTGGTCCTCAACGGTTTTGTTTTGTGCTTGGTATTGGTTTTATATGGAGCGGGAATTACTTTATACTATGGCCATGCTAGTTCTTTTGATTCTACGGCCACTGGTGCTTGGCTTCTATACGTTGTTCTTCCAGGAAGTGTTGATACTTGCAAGATTCAAGAGTTCCAAGAGACGCTTGGATATTATGAAACTGTTGTTGGCTAGTGACTACTTTAATATTTCATTTTTTCACGGGATATATAAGGGTTTTTATTGGAGGCTTAAAGGAAAATTATTATTAGTTAGGGATAAGGTAATGTTAATAAGCTTGAAGATATTAACGTGGAGAAGAGAATTTTTACTTTGGGGGTTGGAGAATTCAGGGTATCATTACACCCAATCTCGACAGCTCAAAGGAGCTTTTTATATATTTTTTCAATGAGAACACTTAGTTGGAATTGCCGAGGAATGGGAAGTAAGTGGACGATAAGTTATTTAACGGAGATATGGCATAAACATAAGCCGGATTTTTTATTTTTATCGGAGACAAAGCAAGAATTTGAGTTTGTCCAGAAATTTCAAGGTCATTTCGGATTCGATAATCTGGTCACAGTGGATCCGGTGGGACGAAGTGGTGGATTAGCGCTTTATTACAATAATGAGTATCAGGTTAATATGTTATATTCAAGTAATCGAATGATAGATGTAGAAGCAGTGGCTCTTGGGAAAATGGTATATTTGACGTTTGTGTATGGAGACCCAGTTCAAGATTTACGAGAACAAGTGTGGGAACGTTTAACTAGATATGGAATTTCGCGATCAGAGTCTTGGTTTATTATTGGTGATTTAAATGAGATCACAGGAAATCATGAAAAATAAGGTGGAGCATTGAGAAATGCGAACTCATTTGTTCCTTTTAACAATATGATAAGGAATTGTGGTCTACTCGAGTTCCCTGCTAAAGGAAATAAGTTGTCATGGCAAGGTAGGAGGGGCAAGGGCAAAGGGGCAGTAATGGTTAGATGTCGTTTAGAAAGTGCATTAGCGAATGAGGAGTGGCACACGCTATTCCCCTGTTCTTATACAGAATATTTAGGGATGGTGGCATCGGATCATCGCCCAGTGGTGGCTTATTTAGAAGATAAATTTTCTAGGAGAAAAGGGCAGTTTAGATTTGATAAGAGATGGGTTGGACAAGAAGGTCTTATGGAATCAATTACAATGGGATGGTCCGATAATAATGAAGGAACAAGGACTGGTATAGTGGAACAAATTAGTAATTGCCGCCGAGAGATAGCCAAATGGAGGAAAAATGATCCACGTTATGGGAAGGAAAAAATATCGGACTTGCAGAAAGCGCTTGAAGAGGTACAAACAGATGATACTAGATCTCAGGAGGATATTATGGAGGTGTCTAGGAAGTTGCAAGAGGCATACAAGGACGAGGAGGAGTATTGGCATCAGAAAAGCAGAAATATGTGGTATTCATCTGGAGATCTCAATACAAAATTCTATCACGCTTTAACTAAGCAACGAAGGGTCCGTAATAGGATAGTAGGGCTACATGATGTTGAGGGAAATTGGATTACAGAGGACAATGGAATAGAGAGAGTGGCGGTTGAATATTTTGAGGAATTATTTACTACAACCTCTCCATCGGAGGTTGACGAGTTCCTCTCAGAGGTAACACCAGACATAACTCCACATATGAATCAACAATTACTGTGGATAGCGACAGAGGATGAAGTCAGAGAGGCTCTGTTTATGATGCATCCAGAGAAGGCACCAGGGTCGGATGGCATGACAGCTCTCTTTTTTCAACATTCATGGCAAAGACAGAGAGACCTACAAGGATGACGGAGTTACGACCTATTAGTTTATGTAATGTAGGGTATAAAATTATTTCGAAGGTTTTGTGTCAACGTTTGAAGGTATTGCTACCTTCCCTAGTCTCAGAAACGCAATCGGAATTTGTGGCAGGGAGGCTGATCTCTGATAATATCCTTATAGATCAGGAAATGTTTCATGAATTACGGACTAATGAGGCGTGTAAAGGAAAGTATATGACAGTCAAAACGGATATGAGTAAGGCCTACGATCGGGTCAAATGGGAATTTATTAAGGCATTATTACAAAAAAAATGGGGTTCCATGATCATTGGATTAAACTAATGGTGGAATGTATATCATCGGTTCAATATCGGGGTCTTTTAAATGGTCAACCTCGAGGACTTATTATACCACAGAGGGGCTTACATCAAGGAGATCTTTTATTCCCCTATTTATTTATTCTGTGTACCGAGGCTCTGATAGCGAATATTAAGAAGGCAGAACGGGAGAAACAATTAACAGGAATAAAGGTGGCTAGAGCATGCCCTTCAATATCACATCTGCTTTTTGCGGATGATAGTCTATTTTTTTGTAAAGCTCAAAAAGAAGAATGTCATACCATTCTAAGGATTTTAAAGGAATACGAGAAAGCTTCGGGTCAATTAATAAACTTTGATAAGTCTTCAATTCAATTTGGACACAAAATCGAAGAATCTGTAAGACAAGAGCTAAGAGATATTTTGGGCATACAAAATTTGGGAGGCATGGGAACTTATCTAGGATTACCGGAGAGTCTCGGGGTACAAGTTTTTGTCTTTGTACAAGATCGGCTAAATAATAGGGTCAATGGCTGGACTTTTAAGTT
>NC_027753.1:32455361-32475601 GCF_000695525.1 Brassica oleracea var. oleracea
GGAGAGTTGTGTCTCTTATTCCAAAAGTCACAATGCTTAGTCAAGTATTGTCAAACCTATGTAAGTGTATGTACGTTATCTTAATAAAGTAATAAGTTTCAGTATTACTCTGTTTTGTATATAAGTGTATGTACGTTATCTTAATAAAGTAATAAGTTTCAGAAGTAATAAGTTTCAGTATTACTCTGTTTTGTCTTTCTAGAAACAGAGCACATAATATTGATTTGTGATATTAATAAGGTTGAGATATTGATAATCACTAAATGGTATCAGAGCTCTAATGATTTAAGGGCCAATTTAAGTACAAAACAAACAAAATTTCAAAAAACGTTCAAAACAAAAACAAGTGGGATTGGGATAGACAACAAGAAGTCAAAAGAAAATTTGTCTTCTCCCTGAATAATAATTCTCTACTAACAGAAGCAATGGCACAAGATCAAATAAGAATCCTCCAATCCGTTATTAGGTTTCAGTAAAAATTGAGAATCCCTTTCGTAACCCTAATCATACCTCTCAGCACGAGAATTGCGCTTCTCCTCTTCTGTAAGCTTCACGGAAACACCAAACCTCTCAGCGCGTCGAATCTTCTTCTGAACATCATCCACCGGAGATACATCCCCTGCCGCCGTCAATCCTACAGACTTAGAGGCGGATTCGTCCGTCTTCACTTCTCTGTTGAGAATCTCATATGGCTCGGGAATGTTGAGGTCAACGATTTTCTTAGGGATTTAACCAGAGACATTCTCCACCGTAGCCGTGTCCTTGACTCAGTTGCTCGCCGTGGTGAATCGAAGGAGATAGAGAGAGAGAAACATACAGGAGAGGTCAAATTAAAAGGTGACACGTATGGTTCCTTACCAATCCTTAAAATTTCAATTTAGACAACGGTTCTCTGATTTATTTCTCTTTTTCATTTATTTTTTTTCACTTTTTTGTTTGGAACCTCAGTTGAGAGGCTCCGTTGGAGCTGGTCTAAGTCGTAAACATGTTATGTGGGGACATAAATGCCCCAATGATATGACAAATACGAGACAATACCACTAAACTTATCGCATTACCTCGAACCCTCGGATCAAGAAATGAATCCGAAACTTTCTTGTATTTTTACTTGTTCTTCTTTATTGTAGGGTCTATTGATTATTTATGGGATTAAATTAATCAAACTGGATAAAATATTTGTTTAATTAATAAGAAATAAAACGAGTGTTTTTTTCTAGAAACACAAGTGTTGCACAGCGTCTAGTATAATAAAACATGTAATGTACGGATGAACACCGGTAGACATGTGATAATCCTGTGAAGAGCATGCTCTTTGCCTCTTCGAAGGTCGACAATGATGGACTTTACATGTCTTGTTAGATAATTTTTTATAATAATTATAAAGCTATATAAATAATGGAGTCGTAAGTCGTAACTTGTTGGAAAGTAGTATAATTTATGCAATACATGTTCTTACTTCAATCAGTATACTACTTTGGTTAATGGCCGTATAGAAACATGTTTATTAATCGTTATGGCATGTATTTAAAATTCCTAGATAAACAAACCCAAGGGTTTTGAATTAAAATAAAACAAACCAGGTCGAATTTGGATCACATTAGGACATTTTGAAAACTCCGTATGGATCTGTAAAAAATTGGGGGAAGGCTGACTTGTTATCAGCGTGGGGATAGCTTCTTTTTATGAGAAGCGGGATAAGTCGAAGATTTAGGGAAGTAGACTATAAATACAATCTAAAGTATGTAGCTTCTATGAAAAGTTGGATCGACTTGAAGCTCAGGGGAAGCTGAATGATTCAGTTGTGTAAAAACGCAAGTTACACGACTGGACAAACTTGTTATAAACTGATTTTAGAACTCAAACAAAAGAGAATGGCTAGACTTAAACGTAAAAGGCTCAACAAACTCAAACGATATCCCTAAGAAACAGAGATACTTATTCAACGAGAAACAAACGTAACTACCACGCAACTGAGTCCTTGATACTCTGAGACAGCGTAAAACTCAGTCTTTATTCTTCAAAACTGAGTAAACGGTCGAGCATTTGCACCTTTTATTCCAGTTTGTTCTATTTCAATTTTGCGTTCATACAATTTTAGTTTTATAAATGATTCAGAGTTGAATCTAATTTGTTTGTTTGTTCTCAAGAGAAAAAAAATTGTGAACGATGAAATTTTTAGTATTATAAATGATTACTAGATTTTGATCAACCCGCACTTTTAGTTTTTTTTTGGATTATAAAAAAGTTTTATATGAATTAATGTTTTGAGAATGTTATACATTATTATTTCAGATTATATCTATACATTTTTATCAAACTTTTTCATACGATTCTACAGTTTGTCGGACCCAAAAAACTAAATCCGAAACCAACACGAAAATACATATGAAGTTCGGGTCTGAGTCATGGACAAAGTACATATTCAATATCTTTTTAGGCCGCGAATCTATGTTCCAGTTTGGATCCCTACCCGAAACTCGATCGGGTACCCAAAGTACCTCGAATGATTTGTGTATATTAGGTATGTTTGGGTATTTCATATATGTTTTCGGCATTACAAATATTTTTAACTTTCTGGTTGGGGGTTTTCGGTTATAGTTTAGGGTTATGGGTAAAATTTCAATTTTAAAAAAATATATTTTGGGTTGGTAAAATTTTGGGTGTTTTGGGTTCTCCGGATTAGGTTTACGGGTAAAATTTTAGATCTTTTGAGTATATGAATATTTATCAAGTATTTGTTTGGATTTCGAGTATTTTTGTGTTTCAAGTCTTTTTTTGTGTTTTGGGTACTTCGTATTTTTTTTTGAATTCTAACATCCAAACCAATCCGGAACCAAAAAGAACCGACCTTAACTTAAACTATAGGTTTAAAAATATTTAGTAATGTCAAACGTTTAGGATCCCAAGAACCGAGACCCGCATATCCAAACATGAACCCTATGTTTCGAAACATTTTATCTTCTTTGATATAATGTAAAAACATTAAATGATGTTGGTATAACTAAACTAACATATGAAACATCTGATATATTTTAAATTAAATGTTTTAAAATTTAATATATCTTGTACACTCGTGTGATTGAAATAATGTGGGTTGCTAAAATGTAAAAGGATAACAATTGTCGTTATAATAATTATTGGAAATCGTTGTTATTTATTAAAATGTAATAAGTTTTAAGTTATTGCTATAATAAAAGACATGTTATGTTAAGATATTTAGTTTTATATTACAGGTTGGACTAATAAATAAAATAGTATTGACTAGATCGCGGTTGCGCGGGTGTTCGTTTTATTATATATATATAGAAATTTTGTTTTTATATTAGAGAAATTTATACATTTTCTTGGAACCATTATTCATGTTTACCATCATTAAAGAGGCATTTTCAAAATTTCATTCTATATGATAAATAATTATTTAAATAAATAAAATTAAAAATAAATTTTTATGTTTTCTAATTATACTTTTTCAAATTCAAACTATTTTATAAACTATTTTTTTGAATTTTTCGAATTGTTTTTCAAAATTTCTTTTTGAAAATCGAAAATTATTTTTGAAACTATTTTAAAATATTAAATATTTTTTTTAAAGTATTTATTTATATATTTATTATAATCCTAAATTTCACATTCCAAAAATCCATCACACCCTTCAACTGTAAACCCTAAGTCTAGATTAGTTAACCCTAAGGTTATAAACGTATTTTACCCTTCATTAAAAGTAAGGGTAAACGTAGTTAGTGTAAACATGAAAAATGATACTATAGTAAAACCTCTATAAATTAATAATGTTGAGACTTTAAAACTTTATTAATTTATAGAGATATTAATTTACAAAAGTTTCCATATTTAGATTTCTTTCTATTTTAAATATTTTTATTTATAAATAAGATTTGATTTTACCGTATGTACGTTATTTAAATTTTAGAAATTTTATTTTTATCTTGTTTTATTATCTTATATGGTGTATAGTTTTATGTTTCATAGAATTATTATGTGGTTTTCGATATAATTTAACTAAATATTATCAAAATATATTGAAATGTTAAAAAAATGAAAATACTTTTCATTTTTTTTGTCAACAATAAAAAAAATTTCATTGTGAATATAAAACCAACAATATAATGTTTATCTTGCACTTATATAAAATTATATATATATAGATTATTAATTTATGGTTTTAACGGGACTATATATTTGCACGGGAGTTTTAAAAATATTATTATCTTATTAATTTATTGATTTATGTCATATTTTACCCCGACCCAAGTTGGGACCAGCGAAATTTATTAGTTTATAGAAATAGTTAATTTATCGAGTATTAATTTATAAAGGTTCTGCTGTATGAATATGATGTTTTTTGGCAATTTCTCTTTATATTTTTAGTAGTATACGTTATAAACATTAACCATATTTTAAAATGAATATATATCATTTTCATTTTAAGAATGTTATAGTTTACATGTTTATCATCTTAAAACCAAATTTATAATATCATTTTTATTTGTAACTTTTTCCTATATATTTATTCCCTTAGATTTGTGTTTGAATATTAGGATTAAAAAAAATATTTAATTTAACAAATATGTAAATTATTTTGTATTTAACTCGTTATTGAATATTTTCATGTAAATAACCTCTTTCAGATTATAGGTAATAAAAATAAATGATTATAAATTATAGTAACATATTTGTATTTTAATGCAATGATTTCATATTCATATATATTAATATTTAAACACTTAGTATTAGTTATTTATAAACTATTGAATATTAAATAAATAATATTGATATATGTTTTTAGTATGTTAGGTTTGAAAGTATATTATTAAAACATAAGTTTATATCATTTACCACCCGCAAACGCAAGTTTTGCGGTTGGTAGCGGTTGTTGGTATTTTGCAATAATCATATAAAACATTACAAATTGCTATAAATCTCTAAAATTCAAAAGCTGGTTCCAGCTAACGTTTGCTGTTGTAGGATGATAAGTTTTTGTAAAAACTTTCTAGATATAAAAAATAAAATATTCAATCAAAATTTTAGATTGAAATAATATAAATATTAAAATATAATTATTTTAATTTATATTATATTATAAAAACTAAAAATTTATTTTCTATACTTTATTAATATAATTTTAATATATATTATAATAATATGATTTTAAATATTTTATAATTATATAAAATATAAATATTATTAATTTATTATATAACCACTGCTGCATTTGTTAGTGAACCAGTCATAAGTATCCCGCAAAGGCACCAGTTTATAGTCGTACAAATCTCTTAATAATGTTTATAATTGTAGCAATTCGTATCCGAAAACCCCCTTGAAGTCACCAGTCATTTCCTTGATTCAAACATCTATCTTATTAAAACTCAAGTACAAATTAGGTTTGTTTGGAAACATGCATAGGAATTTTTTAAAAAAGTTTGTTTGGAAACATAGATTGTATTTTAAAAAAAAAAGTTTGTTTGGAAACATGAATTGCAATTTTTAAAAAAGAGTTTTATTTGGAAACATAGATTGTAATTTAAATAAATAGGTTTGTTTGAAAATAAGGATACCAATATATTAAGAGAAAAAAACGTAATGGGCTTATATTTTTAAGAAAACTTGTAAGTCTATTATATTATGAGAAACTATCTATCTGGTACCTAATCGGGTTCGGTTCAGGCCTGTTTGGGTTTCGGGTTTCCGGGATCAAAGATTTCAGCATCATTCTAATATTTCTAAATTTCAGTTCAGGTTCGCTTCGGAGTTTTGCGGGTTCGGTTCGAGTTCGGATAACCCATTTAAATTACTTTTAAAATTTTAAAATTCATTATATATTTATATACTTTAAATTTTTCAAAAACTATAAACAAAATAATATATTAAATATAAATTTGGATAACATATGTCAGAATACCTAAACTTAACATATAAATTATTTTAGTTCAAATATTTGGAGAGAGAATCAATAATTATTTTAAGTATTTTTGGTGTTTTAAGTATACATTTACTATTTTATATATTTACTATTGATTATTTGTATATATTTTCAAGTATTTAAACCAGCTTAAAAGTGTCATATATATTATAGATGTTTTTATATATATTAAATCTAAAAATAATTAATTTATATAAGTATATAAATCTATTTCGGATACATTCGGGTACCCGGAATACTTCGGTTCTGATCGGATTCGGTTTCGGTTCTCCAAACACCAAAATTTTGAATAATTCGGATATTTAATCAATTTCGGTTTGGGTTTGATACTACTTTTTCGGATCGAAATCGGTTCTTCAGATTCAGGTATTTTGCCTAACCCTTATATTATTGATATGAAAAACAAATAGAAACATATTTTTGAAAAATATATCTGCGCGGGTGCGCAGATGAAAGTCTAGTTTATACTATTAGCCTATTAGGAATGGACTTGATATAAATATGAGTACACATCTACGTTCCTCGTTTACGTATCTATATGTATATAGAAAATCATGAAAGAATATATTTTGAACATATTTGTTTTTTTTTTTTGGAACAGATTTTCCTTGAACTATAATTTTAGGTTTCTACTTAATGGAATGAAATCACGTGATACATATAATATACGTACAAACGAATTTTTATAAAATAAAAAGAAATATATTTGCTTAGATTCAAAGGTATTGTTTCGAAATATATGGAGGATTTATTTCGAAAGATATGACTTATAATTAATTGACTTTTAAATGTAGGACATAAATTTTTTTAGGTAAATGAATATAGAGAAGTTTACATTATTGGGTACTTTCTCATGGGTCTTTATCATGTTGACATACTTTCTCCATGTGGTGTACTTTTTGTCTTACTTTTAATTTTTTCTTCCCTTATTGCCCTTTCCATGGACGAGAACGGCTAAGTTTTGGTGAGTTGCAATCGTTTGTGGTTATGTGGTTGTAGATTGACAAGAAGTTGTAAACTAAATTGAGTACATGTTGGTTTGGTTGGATAATATATTTTTTTTGAGATTTTTTTTTGTTAGTATCATTGTGGAGGGACTAAAGATGTGGTCGTCTGTTGGATCATGTAAATGAAGTTGTGGTGAATGATGTTTTGTACTTGTGGTTAGTGGGTGGGATATGTGTTGAGCAGTCATATGTATGAAAGATATATTGTTCCACAGTTTGTGTCTTTGATTACACGTTTTGTGGTCTTAATAGCCTATAAAACACCAAGGCATCTTAGATTTTATTATATGTTGCAGAGCTTGCGTTCAGTTGCAAACTTAGTTGTGGTCAAGTGGTTGTGGTTAGGCGTAAATTAAATTGTGGTTGGCTAGCTATATATTAACAAGAAGTCATGGTCAACTAAGTTGAGTATCCACACAAACACCAAACCAGCCAAATTCATTCATCGAATCATAACTCCAAATTCCATAAAATTCACAACTTTTAGGTTAAATTCAAAACCCAGAAATTAACCTTTAATTCCGGTGGGGAATTAACGGCGGAGTGTGCATGCATCGAGTCAGAGGAGATTTGTAGGCAGAATATTCCAAAACTACAAAAGCATGAAGGGGATCTAAGTCAATCTTTAACATAGGGTAAGTAGATTGAAAGGGCAGAGGAAGTTCAGATTTGTCATGCTTTTCTGATAGATAGATAAAGCAGTGGAGTGACTGAAATTTTTGGTCGGCGAAGGTGAAGAAGACAATCGTCGACGTCTTGGGTTAAAAGAGAATGAGAGAAATTGAGATAAGGAAGTGGAATCAAGATAAGGTAAATAGAAGAGAGAGAAAGAGAGAGAGAGAGAGAGAGAGAGAGAGGGAGAGAGAGAGAGAGAGAGAGAGAAATACTCTCAATTCAGTTTCAAGGGTAATTTAGACAATGAAACACAAGAAAATACTTGAGATGGAAAAAGTATGTTAGAGTGATATAGAGTAGATAAAAAGTATGTCTGAGCGTAAATTTTTTATGAATATACCCGTATTTTGTGGCCAATAAATTATGATAATATATATATATATATATATATATATATATATCAATTTTACATCTGATATCAATTTTATATCCAATTTTAGTATTCACCATCTTCATCTTCTCCAAATGCTTATTGCGTTTACTTTGTAACGTAGCAATTTGTGAATTGATAGAATAAATTACTGCACATCAGTGGTTAATGAATCGAGGCACATCATGGTGTAAATATGAACTTGACAATACATAGAAGAAACATGTCAAAGGCTAACAACCCAAAAAACTTTTTTTTTACAACCCAAGAAACTTTTGGATGCTGTAAATATTAATCAATGTTGTTTATGTTCATAGAAGTCTGTTTAACGCAGATGTGTGTAAAACAGGAAAATGACAAAGACATGAATTATGACACAAATCAAGTTTATAAAAGAACAACTGACGTTGTGCAAATATGAAGTGTGTTGTTTATTTTGTATTGACTAAAACATAAAACACGATTTTTGGTGTATATGAATAAACACAACACATCTACTAACAGTTGTTTATAATGTGGGGTTTAACGTAATAATAACATTAATGATACAATTAAATGTAATGAGACTCTAGTGATGGTCCATTTTTAAAAAATCACACATAAATCAAGGTTGTGACTTCGGTTTTAATATAATAGATTTGAGAACATGAGTTAATCACTTGTTTATATACACAAGTTTTCAACGTAAGTAATAAAAGTGAACGATGAAATTTTTATCATAAAGACACAATTGAATTTTATGTTACGAAACTCAGCATTGATTTTGTGGTTACAAAATTAAATTCAATGAGATATTTTTGTTACCCAATTAACAACAAAATTACATATAACTTTTTGGTTAAAAATTTAATCTTAAAACTGCAAACTTATTTGTTGTGAAGCCCAAAATTCAGATCTGATCCGGATTTCTCATCTAAACTATTAAAAGTGAAGTACAAATAATAGTTATCCCTAAGTTTTTCACAATATTTACCAACATATGCCACTGGCATTAAAACTCAGAGTTTTGATTATTTAATAAACCGAGTTTCACGAATGGTTTATTATTATACCGTAAATTTAATAAACCATTACTTAACCACATGCAACCACATTCCTACATTTCTATATATATATAATAGTGTTTGCTTCTCTCCCATGCTACCACCTAGGATCCAGGTTAGAAATCGTTTCTTGAGGAGACAACACGTGTCCTATTTGGCCAAAACGCAACGTATCATTTATTCAGAGGCGTGAGGCAGAGAGGGTGGGGGTCCTTCGCGGCGGAGATAAGGGATTCTTCGGCCCGCACTCGGATTTGGTTAGGGACTTTTGCTATGGCACGAGGAAGCTGTCGTTGCTTAAGATCGAGCCGCTATTCGTCTCAAGGGTCACAACGCGCAGATGAATTTTCTGACTCTTCCTCCTCCTCCTTCGTCGAGGGAACGTCGGTTATCGATCTATAAACGGTTTACGGCTGCGATTCGGGGAACCAGAGCTTCTGTTCTCCGACGTATGTTCTTCGATTCAACGTCAAAGAGGAAATAGAGTATCAGACGGACCTGGAGAGGGAACCAATCGATCTGGTGGCGGAGGTAAACCAATGAATGTAAGTTTGTTTTCCAGAATCATAATCAATACATTAGATAGATACAGATATGTGTTATATAATAAGATCATAGTTTATATCAATATTTCTATAAATCATGTGATTCTAATTCGATACTAACTTACACAATTGATTTTAAGAAATTAAATCTAATAATTCAAAATCTAAACTACTCATTTAGTGGAAGCTCCCTTAGTCCAGCGGTTTGACTAAGGGTTCATTAATGCTTCTACACCAAGAATTCTGAGGTTCAAATCCCAGAAAACGCAAATTATGCAGATTATAGAGAAAATGGGTAACAAGAGGTCTTCAGCATGGCGTATCATCGAACATGGATCTCATAGGGCGTCTCGAAGTGATGCAGTCAGATGTGCATTCTCATATGATGGTAGAATTGTCGGTTGTAGAATCATCTATGTAATATTTCTCATTGTTGTAATAGCATAATTAATCAGACGTTAAAAAAACTACTTATTTATTATTTTCCAAAAAAAAACTCATGATATCTATTCCTATATTTAAGCAAATACGATATCAATAAACTAACAAATAATCCTTTTTTTTATTTCTAATCTCGCAAATCACGTAAAAAAATTATTATTAACCTCAAAATAATTACATTCCATAATATATTCCTATATTTAAGCAATCCTCTAACAATTCAATATCAATCAACAACCATAACATCCTTATTTGTTCCTATTCTTCCAGATCACGTAAGAAATCTACAATTTATACACATTTATTCGATAAGCAACTAACAAACGGATCATTTAAGGAATAAAATCGTATAGTATATTCGCGATTTAATATTAAAATTCACAACTAACAAAATCTTAGCTATTGTTTCAACCCTTTCCTAACAAGCTATATATACCTCTTCCCCAATAGCTTAAACACCATACCATTCTACGAAAATTCACCAAAAATGTCGGCAATTACTACTTTTCATCCTCTCACAAAACTCAGCCTTTCAAGAATAACTGGTGAGTTCAAGTTAAGTGCTTACATTCCTGGAGGCAGAATACCCCTTTTGGAGATACCTTTGAGATGGTTTTAGCAGATCAATGGGTAAATCAATTTTCTAAACTTTTGTTTTGTTTTAACATGGTACTAAACTAATATTACCTCGGTTCTATTTTGGTAGGGAAACAAAATCCAGGCCTGTTGCAAAAGGACACACATGTACCGTGTTCAAACCACTAGATCAGTAGATTAGGAGAAACATTCGCTTGCCATGATCTTCAAAGTAATCAGTATATATCTTCTGTAATCCTTTTAGTGAAAAAATTAGAAGCGTTTAAGAATATATCGCCAGAACAACAGACATGGCCGACGATTAGATCGGTAGGAGATACGGATGTGAAAGGGGAAAGTAAAAAGACACCAAAAGCCAGTTGTTTTCTATTTTTTTCCGGGGAAAAAATTATATGGGCTTTGATTTGTGTTTCAGGTCTACGAATATTTGGGTTACAAATGATACTCATTTTAATATCATAACCAAAAGGGTCCAATCAATTCATATAATTAGGCTTTGTTAATATAATTACTACATATATATATATATATATATATATTTTTAATATATTTTGGAATTACTTTTCCTATTGGTTTAATAGTTTCTATCGATTTTTTAACGCTATATAAACAAAAGAAATAATTTCTTTTTCCAATTTGTTAATATAAGTACTACAAAAAACTTTTATTTTTTTCTTTTTAACACTATATTTTTATTTTTAATTATATGTTTTCTTATTTAATAATACTATTAAACCTAAACTACATGTTCTAATATTATACATTTTATGTTTAGTTTACCAAGCAAAATAAAAAAAAATATACAATATAAGAAGAATAAAACCTCATAGTTTATAAATGTACACTAAACCGAATAAACAAGATACACCAATGTCAGAACGCAATAACATATGAAACAATTACATGAATGTTTTAAAAACTAGGAAAAACATATAATTACATCGAACATACATCCGCGCGGGCGCGGGGTCAAAAGCTAGTTTTCACATTTTACACATGTTATATTTTAATCTTTAAAAACACTCATTTTAAAACTTCATTTTAATTCAAAAATGTCTGATTTTAACATGTAATAACGTTACTTCGTAGTGTTCATTTCATAATGTTCACGGTAAAAATTACATCATCTCGAAGTTGTAGGACCGCAAAAATCATGATTAAAATTTTGGGTTCCAACAGAAGTCCTGGAGTCCTGGTTATTCTGATAGACATCTCCATCCAAAAATTCATCAGAAAAATGTTTCATACCACTTTAAAAAGAACGAGTTCTAACAACTAGTTCAATCTGACGTCGGGATTTTTATATTCAAAGTGCTTTTGTTTTGGGGTCTAATTCTTGTCCAAATGCTTTCTTTTCCTGTTTTCCTTACGTTTAAACTGAGGTACATCAAAAAGTCTAGACACAACTATTAATCATCATAAACGCATAGATATAGGGTGGTGACGTGGTGTGGCCATGCCATTGTTTGTAACTGAGACGGAAGAAGTTAGGCTTAGGATCCAATTGGAGAATAACTGTAGTGCTGTTTTTTAATAGTAACAAAAACATACATGTATAATTTTTTGTTAAGTGTGGTGCAATACAGTTTTGTTTATCACCATTCGAAGCCTAAAATTATCAATTATCAATACACATTCCAGGCTACCATCTCCGAGCCACCGTAGCCCCTCCAGGTTTAGTAAATACGTAGAGCGGATTGCATAAACAAGACTAATCCACTTCCATAGTATTAATCACTTCACTATTTACCTAATCAAACTGACTGTTATTTTGACAAATTAATCTTGTACGAATAAATTAAGATTATAAGGAATAGCAAAACTAATATGTATTCATTCTGAAAGCGCTTTAAATTTTTCTTGTCAACATTTTCTATATAACCAAAGATGTTGATACAAAAATAATAATGAAACATACAAGATTGAGGTTTCCCCGCTATAGTAAGAGTCTGAGGCATAGAACAAGCATATCATGCCCATATCATACAACAGAATTAAGCTGAACTGAACAAAAGAAGCCTAGATGACAAAAGAGAAGATATTAGTTTAACTTTTCAGAATACTGAAAGTTGAATGATGGCCAATTCTCGTTCTTTAATTGATTTCCACATTTGCATTCTTTTGTGCTAGCATCATTTTCATCCTACAAAATAGAAGCAAAAACTGATATTGTTTCATGCCCAAGATGATCATCTTTAACTTTACAAATCCGATTATTAACAAATAGCCTCTCCATGAGAATTAGCTTACCTATTGGCAGAGATATACTTTTCTATCTCTTGTTTCTGCTCAGGCTTGAAAGCTAACCATTTTTCATGTGGAGATAAATCATCAAAGGTTCCTCCTACATCTGTGCATGAATAAAAGAATGAGATTTGAAACACTTGCACAAAAACACAAACGAAGAGTTTCAGTAAGTTTCAAACCTTGAAGCAAAAACTTTGGTTCTTCCTCAAAGCACTTTAGTTTCCAGAGAGCAAGACCATCATCACTCAAAAGGATCGGGTCAGTTCTAACAGCATCACATCGTTGCCTCTCTGCAAAACAGGTTACATCAGTTTAAGCATGAAACACGACATTTGTAAGACCGTTGATGATAAATAGTTTTAAGGGCATTTAGATTTACTTCTAGATGTTGCCTTCAGCATCTCTCCATAAGCTTCTTTAGCTTCAGCTTTTATTTGAGCCAAAACTTTGTGGTGCTCTTCAATGGACAATGGAGCTCCGTTTTTTTCCATATGGGCTTTGACAAGATCACCTTGCATCTTCTGCCTCAGTTGTTTCTCCTACAAAGAAAAAAAAAAACAAAGTTTAGCATAATTAGTTTTGATTAAAATCATCTTGCAGATTATAGAAATACCTTTTCCTTTGCAGCTGCAGCCTTTTCTTTTGCTTCTCTTTCCTTTGTGTCAGACTCCTTACTTTCGTTCTCAATGAAATTCCTCATTTTCCTACAATTTTTTTCACACAAGTGTATTAAGTCATAAGGGAGCATTAGTTACAAGTAAAGTGAATGTGAATACATACAATGTGCTAAGTGATTCATCACATAAGAAGTTGAGAAGCTTGAGCCTTGCTGATGCATCCATCTTTTTGTACTCAGAGACACCTGATTTGAAAGTTTCAGGTGGGAAAACGTCACTCAGAACTCCTGACTGCAATAGGCACTCTCCAAGAGAGCTGAACCAAGTGCTGTCAGTTGCACTTAGAGACAAAGACCTGTAAGAATCATTTAAACGCATCAGAAACAAGAACAGTCATATATATACGTTGTCTGAGGGCAAAAGTAATAACACTCATACATATCTCTATCATGTGATATTAACTCCATCAACTGGATCATCATCGGTATAACAGAGCAATATTGTTGCCTCCTTGTGTTACGCCCACTTCCAAAAACCGCAGCAACAATAGACTTAGCATGCCCTTGCTTCAAATCGAGAGCCTGTCAGAAAAGTCCAAAATAAAACACAGATTAAGAGAGTAAACAACATAAGGAATGATTACATATGATAAGTTAATTAACCAATAGTCCAATACCTTTCCAAAGGCTGAACAAAACTCAAGAAATTGCAACACATTTCCAGTTTCTTCAGTGGGTATGTCAATGCCTGAGACGTTAGTCAAGCTTATACCATTAGGAAGTTTAGCCTCAATCTGAATTTCCTCCTCTTTCATTTTGTTAGTGGTTTTGGCTTTCTTGATCTTGCCCGCCGCTTTGTTGTTCTCCTTGGCAACAGCTGATTCATAACATTAAAACTGTTAGCCTTATTCACGACGTATTTAGGCAGCTTCAAAGCAAAACAGACGCACATGTACCTTCAACCGAAGCAGCCTCCTACAGAAACAATACAATAACAAATAAGCATGATACAAAAATGAAGCTTAGATCGCAAAAACCTTGTATATAAGATAGAGAAATGAATACCGGTTTTGCCTTTGGAAAGCCATTTTTGGTCTTATTCAAAGCTTTCTTGATCTTGCCTGTAACTTTGTTGTTCTCCTTGGCAACATCTGATTCGTAACATGAAAACAATTAGTCTTAGTATCTCCACATTAGGACAACTTTAAAGCAAACAGACACCACTTATACCTTCAATGGAAACGTCCTCCTGCAGAAACAATATAATTAAATAAGCATAATATAAAAAAAAAATGAAGTTTAGATCATAAAAACCTTAGAATACAAAGACAGAGAGATGAATACCGGTTTTGCCCTTGGAAAGTCGGTTTTGATCTTATTCAGGGCTTTCTTGATCTTGCCCGCTGCTTTGTTGCTATTCTTGGCAACAACATCTGATTCATAACATCAAAACCGTTAGTCTTAGTCTCTCCTTTTCGTAAGACATTTTCAAAGCAAACAAATATAATCAGTCAGTGCTGCAACTTCTACCTCCATTGGAAACATTCTCCTGCATAAACAATACAATCAAATAAGCATAATAGTAAATTAAAAAGAAAAAAAGAAACTTAAATTAGAGAGATGAATACCAGCTTTGGCTTTTTCTTCTGATAAGAAAAGGTATCATGACCCTCAACCTCTAGAAGCTCAGAGACTGATGATAGCCCACTAGCTTTAGCCTTGTGTGTTAATATTCCTGTCGGGCTTTGGCCTCGTTTCTTCCTGTAAGATCATCATCATCAACAACACAAAGACTCTCTCTCTCTCTTAATAAGCAATAAGGAAGATAATATTACCTGCAGAAACTGCAATTGCAGATGCCTCTGCACTTAGGACAACGCCAATCATCTAATGCACCCACCTCCTCTGCCTTCTCACCATACCTATTTATAAATCAAATCAGTAAGCACATAATCAAAGGAAAAAAATATAATAAGCAGCAAAGAAAATGCAAACCTGTTGAGTAAGCACTTATGACAATAGCTAATGGGACATTGCTTCTCCTTCTTCATGGCCTTGCAGGAAGCAACAAAGTCCATCGTCTTCTGTCGACACTGCAAAGAGAAACAAAACCAAATTCAATCCCCACACATTCGATGATAATCGGAACAATTTGGGAATCCGGGGAGCTCAAATCAAAATGACTAACTGATCTAAGATTAGTCAATGAGAGTTGTTTTTGTTCTTACCTGGTGACAGCATCTGCCGTTGCTAGAGTCGTAGATTCTTCCACCGATGACTCGAACGCCAGGATCCGATTTGCGTTTCGAGGCTTTCACGTCATCCAAAGCCATAGCAATAAGAAGTTAAACCCTAGAAATGTAATTCGAAAGAGAGAGAGAGAGAGAGAGAGAGAGAGAGATTTCAATTGGGTTAGTGGACTACTCTCCAGATTCAGCAATTTAGGAGAAGGGATAACAGATTGTGTGGGGGGAGGGAAAACGATATTAGATTTCGAAATTTTGAGAGAGAGAGAGAGGGAAACCAAAATGTTGAGGAGGGAGAGTGAGCATTGGCGCTTGTATTTTCTTTTTTTTTTACATTTGCAGGTTCCAATGTTTTTGGGGTGGTGCGACTGTCCTTAATGAGATATTGCATCTCCCATTAGAGTTAATCAATTGGATCGGAAGTTGGTTTAGCTAGTAGAGGTGAAAACAAGATGCACGCTATGTCCAGCCACTTTAACAGAAAATCGAAACGAACCGAACCAACAAAGTTAAACCAAAAATCGTAAATATTCAACTATTCTTATTTTCTATATAAAAAAAAGCTGAAACTTAAACGAGAATCGAACGAGTATCCGAGTATTAAAAATACAATTTACTAGCTAAAATTCACAAATATCTGAGGATTCTTTTTTTTTTTACATCTAAAACACACAGAAACTGAAACAAGAATCTAACGAGTAACTAAGTATTCAAAAAATGATTTACTAGTTAAAATATTTAATTACATTTTATTTTGAAATAAACAATTACCTAAAATAAAATATATAAAAAAAATATTTATATCCGTAAATATTTAATATATTCAAAAATTGAAATACTCGGAGAATCCACTAATATTTTTTCTTGTCTGAAATACTTCATACTTTGTGTTGTGTCTTTACACCAGATTTCTTATAAGTTTTCTTCGTAATTTGTATAACTCTGGTTTTTCTAGTATTCAAAATTCAAATGACTCCAGTTTTTCTAGTATTCAAAATTCAAATCTTACGATATAAAAACATTGATGAATTTTTAAACAAAACCACTGGACCAATAGAGTTTCAATGAAGCAGGAAACATGCACGGACTAATTGGAGTCCAAATTGATCAAGACACGACACAAAGCATAACCACCAAGAACTTTTTGTCATTTCACCAAGAACATTTTGTCAACCATCTATACAGTGTGCAAATACTCTCTTTTTTCTTTTGCCAAAGGTTTGGATATATATCTTTTGGTTCTTATTGATCATTCATTTATCATCTTATTTCAGCGGTAATATGGTATAAGTAGATCTGAAAAACAAGACGCAACATGGGGCATCCTGTAGAATAACTACACTAGACTGAAAAATATCATTCACTTTGAACAAACTAAACACTCCCACTCAAAGATAGATATATGAAACCCCAACTGATGTAAGACAAACAACGCATCCTCCGGTTTCCTTCATAGCTATGAAACTAGCCATTCTGGTGGTCTCCTTTCTCCTCTCACTCCAGTTCTTTGAGAAAATCAACGTTGTCCACAAACACCTGAAAAGCCCAAAAGGTTAAGCAACTCAAACACATTTAGTCAGAGCTATTTCCATGAAAATGATGAACCTCTCTCTCTCAGAACCAGAATCTTACCGACTTCCAACCATCTGGATCCAAACATGCGGTGATCTTTGTGCTTATACCTGGTAAGGGACCAGGTTCCCTCGTGATTTTCCCACCAAAGAGTTTTACAGCCTCTGCGGTTTTGTACACGTCATCCGTCCCTATCGCAATCTGACAATATTTTTTTTACAAGTTAGAAACTATAGCTACCTCTCTCTATATATACAGAATTTACTCTTTACCTGAGCATAAGCATTCCCTTTATCATATTCAGTGACACCATAGTTATATGTCAGCTCTAGGACTGCAGTTTTGTCTTCTGGACCATATCCCATCATAGCTATTGTGTACTGCAAACAAACACTTATGGTAAGCGATTTATAGACAAACCAAACCAAACCAAACCAACAATAGTAGCAGGATTTGCAGGTAAAATTTGAACAGTAAAGACCATACGTATAGAAAGTGAAAGTTACAGTGACACAGGTAAGAATTAGATTCATGAGCCATGGCATGTTTACCTTGTACTCTGGGTTGTCTCTTGTGCGCAGAAGTTCCATTCCAAAAGCCTATAAAGAAAGGAAGAAGCACCTATTATCAGAAGATAACAATGCATTCTGATAAAAGAAAGAAAGAAAGAAAGAAACAGAGATAATATATCAGATAAAACACATTGTTCAGTTCAGGCTAGCAAGCTCTCCTATCGCACAAGGATTTCATAGGACTCAACCTTCTCGTAGAATTTGATGGACCTGTCAAGATCACCAACACGGAGCATAACTTGGCAAAGAGGTTCTGGTGTAGGACCTCTCTCCAAGAGTTCAAATTTGTAACCATCAGGATCTTCAATGAATGCGATAACAGTTTTGCCACCTTTGACAGCACCAGGCTCCCTTGTTACTTTGCCCCCTTTCGCTTTTATAAGTTCCACAGTTTTCGCCACCTTTTTGGAAAGAAAAAAAAAAAGAAAGTTCAATTCTTAGAAAAAGACACACAAAACAAGAAGGCAAAACACATTAAAACAAGAAGGCTCACATCGTCGACAGCAATACCAAAGTGACCAAAACCTGCCCCAATGTCATACTTGTCAACTCCATAATCTGGAAATAAAACAACACTTAACACATAAGCCAACCATAAAGCTAAACAAAGTACATCACTTTGGAGCTCGACACACTTACTATAAGTGAGCTCAATGACAAAATGTGAATCTTCAGGACCATAACCAAGAAAAGCATTTGTATACTTCTCTTCCGGTATATCACGCTTGCGTAGAAGCTTCATTCCAAGACATTCCGTATAGAACCTGCACCAATTAGATCGCTTCAGCTAATCTTAAATCTCTTTGGCATTAACAGAGAAAACCAGCTTATAAAAACGTACTTAATAGTCCGGTCCAAATCGCCAACACGGTAAACGACGTGAAGCATTCTTCTGTTGTCATCTTTGACCCACTTGAGAAGATCCTCTTCAGTAGCGGCCGTGCTTGCGTTTCCAGATTCAGCTACTCCTAAGCAGCTTACGCTTCTTCTCAAAGTCAAAAGCTTTGACTGAGTAACATCTGTGGAAACACAAAACAAATCAATTGAAACTCCATCAAGACCATAGATGACAAATCAATTGAAACAAATGATTGATTTCAAAATTATTATCTCTAAAGGTGGAGGAGGAGGAGGATTACGGGAGAAAGAGAGGGTGGAGCGAGAGAGATTCCTGGAGACGACGGGGAAGCGAGGAGATGCAGAGACGCAGCCTAGCAAGGAAGGTCGGATGGTGGAGGCCATTGAGATTATCCTCATCCTCACAGTCTCCTCTCGAGTCTGTCTGTGATTGTGAACCAAGCAAGCGGTAGTAGTTACCTTTCCTCCCTCGAGTGAAGCCAACGGTGAAGATAAAAGCTCTATTTTTTATTTTTATTTTCTGTCGATTTATAAAAATAGAATAAAATGGACCAGGTTTATCGAACTTTAGCATTAGTACTTTTCTTTTTGATTTTTGTTAGCTCATAATTAAATTATATTTTATCAGAATGTATAATTGAACGATTCTCATGAATCAAGATATCTGGAATCAAAATTCTAATTAATCAGATTATGACACGCATAATCAGGGCCAGCCCTGCCCATAAACCTAGGGCTTAGGGCGCCACAAATAATAAATAAGTTGTGAGTGCCAAAATTGTAAATGTTGCTTCTAGTCTAGTGGTTGTAGAATTCTCCCTATGCCCTTCACCTCACAGGTTCGATCTATATCATTTCTAAACTTCTATACTTTTATTTATAGTGAGAGTATTTTCCTTCTCTCAAGATAACTACAAAAGATTTCTTTATTCAATGACATGAAATATTTGGTTACATGTTACATGTTCCACAGACTCATATGTTATTAGATAAATAATTTAATCAACACAACTTAATTATATCTTTTATTTTTTTTTAAACAATTATTCTTCTCTGCTTTTTTTCTGTTTTGTTAATTATTAGACTAGCTTTGTAATTAAAAAAAAATATAAAAGATAATATTAACTTAAAATATCAGTTGCTCATGTTTCACTCTTCCATTGTGATTGAATTTGAAATATCTCAATGGGAATCTCAAATAGGTCTTTTCTTTATTTTTTATTTTTTGCAAGTGTTTGTAATTTTGTCAGAAACTTTTGAATTTTTTAAAAAAAATCTTAACATCATAGGGTTTTATTATTATGTGAAAACAATAAAATTTGTGAAGTTGATGTTAGCATACTTTATTAGGGCTTTTTGCAAAATTGACCTACAACTTAAAGTCAAACACAAAACTAACCTCTTTTTTTTTTTGAAAATTGGTTTTGCTTTATTCACCCCACAAGTTCATATAATTTACGAAAACGCCATCAATTTTTTTTTTTTTTTTTCGAAAATGACATCTTTACTCTCT
>NC_027753.1:32478281-32525310 GCF_000695525.1 Brassica oleracea var. oleracea
TTCAGTCGTCCAGACGACTTCCAACATCTCAGATGACTCAGACGATTTACTGGGGCTATATTTGTAAAAATGGCTTCCGTTTTTTTGTTTGGTCTCAAGAGGTTGAGCTGTAATTTCACTAGGCTTTTAGGTTAGTTTTGCATTTGATTCAAGTTTGGGTATAGGTTTGGGATTAAAATCAAGTTGTGGGTTAGTTTTGGGAAAAACCCACTTTATTATATGTTTTATTTATCTATAAATTATATTTTTGTTCTTTTTGAATTTTTAAAAAATGCTGCTAAAATAATAAAATTAACCAAATAATAAAAAACAGACTTGAAATTTTTTATTCAAAAATAAGGAAAAAACAGACAATATAAATTAAAAATAATGTTTTAATGTTTTAATGCTTTTTTTTGAAAATATCTCTAATTTTAACACTATCTAGTATTATTTTAATCATATACATAAAAGTATAATAAATGTAGTTATAATAAAGGGGCAACATTTTTTTGGTCCGCTTTAGGCGGCCGACAAGTCCGGACCGGCACTGCGCATAATATATTAAATTTGTAAGATTTTGAATGTGAGACTGAGATGTGTTAAGAAGATGATAATTTCATTTCAATTTCAGTTCTTCAAAAATACAATTAAAAATAATACGAAAAAAAACTAAATAAATGAATAATATTTTTTTATTATTATATAATTATAAATCTGTGTACATAATTTCATATTTTAAAATGAACCAAAAACTAATTATGCGTTTCTAAAACGCAAATCAAAATTTAATTTTATTATTATATAGTGAGCTCTTAAAACTCTTTCATATGTATAGGGATTGATTGGCAAGTGATTTAGAGGTACAACTACTTCCAATCATCTCCATAGTTGTTAGATCAAATAAATGGTAATCAAAAGTTGGGTAATAAAACTCATACAACTAACACTTTGAGAAAGGACTTAAAATAATATCACTTTTCATAAATACATTCGATCAAAAACAACTTAACATTTCATTAAAAAAATAGTATAAAATTTGAGGTAAAGTTAGAGTTACCATACTACTTTCTACAACCATATTCATGGCAACGTTTTTCTCATTTCTCTTATATAAATCAGAAAAACGTACAGTAATTATAACGTATCAAAAATTTATTATTCACAACAAGCAAAAAGATGGTTTTATTTTACATAAATTATGGGTGAGGGGTTCGTATCAAAAATATGGTCATTATTATTATCCTTGTAAGAAACCTAAAATTAGACGATTTGGATCCATTCTCCAACGCTCGGCACACCATTGTAAACAACAAAGAGAAGATAATAGCCAGGAGGAGCAACCTCTCCACTCGGAGGAGCAATGGCATGGATCTGATGAAGGTCGCGAACCTCTTTCTTGATATCAAAGATACCCAAAATGAGCAACCTCATGTTCATCGACACAGCATGTGTAGTAAACGGTGGTGCCAACATTGTAACCTTAACATTCTCCTTCGTCACATCTTTTTGGTTGAGGTGGATCCTTATGTTAAACCTCTCTCCGTACCTGATCTGTTTCGGTGTAGCGGTGTTCACAATAGTTGGTCTCAAATTGGCGAGCGCCGGGTCAAGGTAAGGCGGCGAGTATTTCTGGAGGCGGACCTCGGTTGGGAACATAACATCGTACTTGTAACCGTCGTTAGTGTTGCTTCCACCTACAAGAACTTTACCGTCGGGGAGAGCGAGTGCGATGGAGTGGTACACGCGCGCGATGGGGGAAGGAGCGAGCTCTTTGAAACGTTGGCCTAACGGTTTGTCTGGCGCGTACATGATCGGCGAGAAAAGTGGATCTCTGCCGTTACCCCATCCCGAGGTTCCACGTCTCACGCCGTTAATGATTATGACTTCACCGTTGGGAAGGAGGACAGCATCACTCATGACACGCGGCATTGGCATCGCCTCTGTGACCCATACAGGGTTCTTACTGTTGAGGCTGATCCTCTGGCAGTCTTTCAAGGCCGGTTCGTAGATCTTCTTGGTTTCAGCGCGGTAGAATGCGTCTTGTCTTGCGCCACCGCAGATGAGGACATCAGCAGGGATGACGGCAGGGTTCTGGACGTCGAGGCGGATGGGGAGAAGTGCCGAGGAGGCGGAGCCAGGGTAGTTACGGGCACCGCCAGGGAGCTGAGGGAACTCTCTGATGACTCTATTTGTTTTCGGGTTAAGAAGGATGGAACGGTTGTTGGCGAACATGAAGAGGTTACCATCGGTGTTGAGCCAAACAAATGGGTATAGATTGTTTTCTGCTGGATCATCTGTTTCTCTAAGAAGCTGCGAGTCATAGAGTTTCTTGTTGTCGACCCCTTCTTGATAGATATACTCGTAGTTGAGAGCGTCTCGGCCTCCAACAACGATGAAACTGCCATCAGGGAGAGTGGCTTGTGTTGAGTACCATCTCCTTGCAGCTAATGCGGTTGGGTACTCCACCCAACCGCAGTTTTCGCAGGTCGAAAGGTATCTCGCCGTGTTTCCTCCTCCTTGGAACCCTCCTGTGCTTACCAATGTCCCATTTATGGTTAAGCCTCCTGAGGAACACCATGTGTCCGTCGAAAGCTGCCAATATTATTTCCATCAACTCCATCAAATCTTAAAATGTTTAATTATATTCAGATATGTATTTTAAGCATGTGGACAAGATTTGCAATAAGTTACCAAACACTTTGGTGTATTTAGCCACCAAATATAACTTATAAAAAAAAATTTACATGTAATTTAGAGTCTATATTTCAAATATTCATACTGTTGGGCAGAACAATAGTAATGAGTAGTTTAATTTTTACCGCGAGAGGCCTGATGTTTCCGGTTTCGATATCGATGAGAACGGAGTGAGCCCAACAATCAATGGCATTTGTCTTTGTGTCATAAACATGGCAAGGTACACCAGGAGGGAGCTTGATCTTTGAAATTCTCCAAATGGTTGCATCATAAAACTGGACTTTGTTGATCTTTGGCATAAGAATGGCGTGCATAGCGGATACGCCAGAGTTCTTCAGGAATAACTCCCATTTTCCGGGCCAATTCATTTCAGGACCTTTGGGGGTGGGGTCGGTGTCGACACCATCAGCCCTAAGGTCTGGTGGTTTTAGCTCGGCGGCTTCGCGTCTGTTCCCAGTATCAGATGAACCAGCATCGGCAGGGCAGTTTTCTACCTCCGAAAAGGATGGCTGAGAATAGACTGCCAAGAAAACAATGACAGATAGTTTCCATAAGAGTCTTCTTGAGGCTCTCATTTTCTTTACTTTTTTACTTTAAAAAAAAATATTTTGGCTTAAACAATGAGAAACGATGTCTCAGGTTTTATTGGTTATGATTGCTTTTCGGAGAACAAGCTCATGTCTTTGGGAATTTATAAGCTTATTTTTGTTTGTTTTTGTCTTCTTTTTTTCTGAATGAGTGGTTAGCAAATTATTCCTCAGACTCACTGTCTATTTTTTTGTACGGGTGTTATGTAAAATTAAAAATTATTGGCTTTATATTCGGCTATGTTTATGCATGTTAATTAGGTCTTTTGTATGGTTGGTCCTTTTTCTCTATCAGTTTATTATGTTCCGCTAGGTTTTCTCTCTTTTTTATATTTATATTTATATTTTGGGAAAATTGTTTTTTTAGAGCAAAAAAATGATAACTATATCTCTTTTAGACTAATTTCTATTTTGTGCCAATTTTTCCTATAACACCATTTACTATATTTGAAAATAAATTTAATAAATAGTGTTACAAACAAAAAAAAATTAGAAAAATAGTAACTTTTGATAAAATACCTATATGAACTTAGTGGTATTTTTTCCAGTTATAAAAAAGTTGAAATCATAAATTTTAGATTATGTTCTAAATAAAATAGAAATGACATTCTACGAAGTAGAAAACGAAATCCACTTTTTTCATTGAATCTACAATGTTTAGAATACATGATCTACGTAAATATGAGTATTCTAAAAATATTTAGAATACACATTCTGCGCTTAACCTACCCTTCTAAAATCTTTAGAAATCAAAATCTACACATTAATATAAATCTAAAACACGTAGAAACCGACTTCTACAGATTTTCTATAAATCTAAAACATGTAGAAATCAAAATCTACACACTACTATAATTTTAAAAAACTGTAGAAACCGATTTCTACAGATTAGCTGTATTCTACGCATAAGAAATCAGTTTCTAAAAATATGGATACAAAATATTTGGGAATATTCACTTTTATATTTTGAAAAAAATCGATTTAAAAAAAAAAACGAAAAAGGAACTAAAAAAAACCTTGGTAACTTTTTTCATCGTCTTCTATATTCCAGTTCACAAAATTTTCACAACTATCCCTCAGAATTATAGCCCATTCTTCCGATTCTCTCTACTTCTTCTTTATTTAAATGTTCGCTAAGGTTGCTGATGCACGTATACGACAACCTAAAATATTGAAACTTGGTCTTTTATCTCTAACACTGATAAGATAATTTATGTATTAACACAATTTGATTTTAACGTTACAAAACCATTGGCTAAATTATGAAAGTCTATCTAGTTTTAGGTTGAATGTCAAAGAATATGAATTTTTGCATCAGGAAAATTAACTAAGGTGATTAATTATCAGTTAAATTTTTTGAAATAATTAAATCCCAATTTTGTTTTGAAGTAAAAAACTATGTTTAAAACTACTGTTTATATAAAACGAATTCAATATTTTGTTTCTAAAGCATATGCATGCTACATGTAATTTTTCAGTTTTGACAAGAAAATACAATTTCAGAGTTTTACCAAAAAAACAATCTTTAACAAGAAAATAAAATTCTGTAAGTTTGGTGAAGAATTAAATTTACGGGTTTAACAAAAAATATAATTTGCAGTTTTGGCAAAATGTGCGATTTTACATTCTAACAAAAAACTATTTTGTTTTATAAAATAATTGTAAAATGCATGTACGTTTTCTCATCTATAACGTACATTCAAATTGTCCATATAGATAATTGTATTATTAGTATTTTTCTAATTTTGGTGGAACCATCTTCATCTAAAAGGTCCATTTTGGTTTAGCCAAATAAATTTGAACTTTGTAAATGTTAAAAAAAATTATCTTAATAGTTCATCTGAATGTTTTCGATTTTTACACTAAACGAACTTTAGTTCTCATTTGTATCTAGATAGAATATCTGGATAAACTAACGAACAGCCCCCTATCAGCTGAGCTTTTTCTCTTTTATTTTTAAAAGTTCACTTAGGTTTTACTTATGCACATATACTTTAACAACCTAACGCTAATATTGATTTTAATTGAGAACCTTCTGAATGTTTCTTTCTGCATTCCTAATCTCATATTGAAACTTGGTCTCTTATCTGTAACATTGTAAGTTAAGATGGTTGATGTATTACGCAATTTGATTTTAACAGTGCAAAAGTTATAGGCCAAATTTCAAAAGTTATTTAATTTTAGGTTGAATGTCAAAGTATTATTAAGTTTTTTTGTCTAAATAATTAATTTAGGTGATTATTTCTGGTTATTTTTTACAAATGAAATAATAGTTTTTATTTAGAAGTAAAAAATGATTAGAAGTATATTTGAGTATGTGATTTGACGAAAAATAACATTCACAATTTTGATAAAAATGAAATTTTATTAGGTTTTTTTCGAAAAAAATAAATCTGCAATTTTACAGAAAATATAATTTTATGATTATAACAGAAATATAATTTTACAGTTTTAACAGATTTCACGGTTTTGATGAGAATGTAAAATTTATTTTTGTAAGATAATTGTAAAGTTTCATTGCAGTCATGTATGTTTGCTCATCTAACATTTTTTTTTTTTTTGGGTCAAAGCTCATCTAACATTTACATTCAAATAGGTCATCAAGATAGGGTATTTTAACAAACGCTACCGGAAAGCAGAATCGTATTTTATTTTTTAGAGCATATTTTGATCTACAACCTCAAACAGTGGACAATACAGAGTGAAGGAATAGGTAAGGGAAACGGATACACACATTCATGGTTTGGCTAGCAGAGAAATCTCAATCTCTTGAAGTGTTTTTCCTTTGGTCTCGATCACGTTCCTCTTCACGAACATCACCGCCATTAAACAGAACGTTGAGAACATCGAGTATAGTAGCCGAGGACCAAGCTGCTCAAGCAGCTTCAGAAATAGTAAACCCACGAAGAAATTTATGACCTGCACACATTGTTAAGCAACGTTATGAACACAATCCATGAGATACTTAAAAACGACAAGTTTGTTATTATTATTACCCAATGCACAGACAAGCAGAGAGCCAAAGCTTTTGCTCTGATTCGGCTTGGGAAGATTTCAGGCAGGAGTAAACCTGGCACTGGACCAGCTCCTAGGGCGAATGTTAGCACAAACCTGTAAAAAAAAACGACAATATAGTTTTTTATTTAAAACAACAAAAATGATTAAAAACAAATTTCTGATTTTTAAAGAGACTTACACAAGAGTGCCACCGACTGATAAACACAGAGCCGAAAAATGCGGCAAGTATGAACTTGTAGCACCAACTTGAAGTGCCATTGCTAATGCCTATACACATCAAGATAGACCACATTAGCACTGATAATAAGAACAAAAGAAAAAAGGGTAACAACACAAAAAAATGTGCCAACACACCATGCCAATGAAACTCCAAAGGAGAAGAAGCTTTCTTCCTACTTTATCCATCAACACCATTGCGATTAGAGACCCTGATAATCACAACATTGTTACAAATTTACATTCCGAGATCCATATAACTGAGAAGTCGATTGAAAAGAAAAAAGAAAGTGGAGGAGAAGGTAAGTGTTACCCAAGAGGTTTGAGATTCCGACAAATATGTTGGCCATGTCTGATGGTACTCCGGCACTTTTGAAAACGGTAGAAGAGAAATAAAAAACAGCATTTATACCAGATAGCTGTTGCAAAGCAAACAGGGTTGATCCAATAAAAACAACTGCAAAAGGAACGAGTGAATAACAAAGTACTATACACCAGGTAACAAATATATATAATAGACGAGAATAGATTACATGTTTGCATTTACATTTTTTCGGGAAAATGGAAATAAAAATTATATACCTCTTGAATGCCGACCATATAAGAGCTCGGTGAGAGTCACAAAATCTGGCTCGTCCGTTTTGTCTAGTTCTAGTTTATGTAATTCTGCCATAGCTGTTTTCACATGAGACCCTCCGAGTAGCCTCTCAAACTCAGCTTCTGCTTCAGCTATCCTCCCTTGCTGCATAAGATGAGGAGACTTTCATAGATAATGATCACAAAAAGAAAAGAAAGAGGGGCAGTAGTGTCGGAACTCTGTAATTTTCAGGCTCAAAAACGATAACATCGGTGTGAATGTGATGCATTTTCATTGTAAGTTGTGAAATGTAAAGCAGACCTTAAATAGCCACTGGGGAGACTCGGCACAGAAGAACATCCCTAAAGCAAGTGCCGCAGCAGGAATGGTTGATAACCAGAAACAGACACGCCACCTATGTACCATAACGATATATAACATGTTACAATACAATTAAGAGAGGCGTACCAAAAGTTGATTCTACAAAACAGTTTATGATGAAGTTTCTTACCAACCAGTTATGTTATGAACAGGAATCCCTATAAACAGAGCCGCCATCAGTCCCAGACATGTAGCTATCTGTATGAAGCTTCCATAAGTCCCCCTAACAAAAGCTGGTGATACCTACTCAAAATTTGAAAAAAATCTTCATAAGCGGCTTGAAACTTGTAGCAGAGAAAGATCCACACACTACGTTGATATATACCTCTGTGACATAGAGTGCTGCCACAGGTGGGCCAAGACCCATGCCAGTCCCAACCAAGAATCTCCCCAAAAGCATGACAGCTAAGCTATTACTAACTCCACTGAGAGATAAAGACATTATAGCATAAGCAACAAAGTCAACATTTGCTCAAGGATCATAAAGGGATTACAAAAATTACCTAACGAAAGCACCTAAGATCATAGGCAAGGCAGAAAGCTGAAAGGCTCTCCGCCTTCCGAGTCCATCGGCAGCTCCACCGCTGAATAAAGATCCAATAAATGCGCCACCAAGACATACACTAACCACCAAGCCTTCACATAACAAGTAACGCAACATGTTATGACTAACTAAGGGTCCGAATGGTAAATATATATGTATATGTAGAAATTTTTGTTATTATTAACTGCGATGCGGTTTGATCGGTCACTATTCGAAGCCTAAGTAACTAAATGCGATGAAAGTAAGTAAGTAATACCTTCAGCTAATGTGTTTCCAGTGAAGCCAAGATCAGAAGAAATGCTTTCAAGCGGTTCATTAACAACTCTGTAAACAAAAAACATTGAATAAAATCAACACAATTCTCATTAATAGTAATATTGAAGAAGAAGGATTGGAATGATGACGAACCCTAAGTGGTAGCCGAAGAGGAAAGAAGAAAGCGTAGCGACAAGGACGTGTGGGAGAGAGCAGATCCATGGAGGATTCGTGGTTTCCGTTTCCTTGCTCGCGTCGTCATCATCATCCAGTAAGAGACGTGAGTTATCTTCGACGTCGACCACTGGAGAATAATCTCTCGATGGCGTTCTCTTGTACATCGAAGACGATTGCGAACCCCACATGCGGCAGATCCCTTTGATTTTTCACACTGTGTATTGATTCAGATTCGAACGAAAATTAGAAATCGAAAGCTAAAGATCAATCAAAAGTTTCCAAAACTCGGATAATCAGCGAGAATCATTACGCGAATACGAAGAATCAGAACAGAGCACGACGAGCATAAGATGGAAGAACTTACGGATTAGATTAAGATGAGAAAGCAGAGGTCACAAGATGTCTCTCAATAAAGGAGGAGGAGAAGCTTCAAGAGGAAGAAGAAGAAGAAGAGAGGCAACGGTGAGCCGTGATCGCTAACGTGCGCATTGCCCAATTAGACGACAAAACGTCAAACGAGAATCATGTGCTTTTCTCTCTTTTTGCTTTCTACCATTCTACTCAACATCAATTTGCGTCCATTAATTAAACGCACGTGTCACACCCTCGTACAATTTGTTGCTAGTCGCTAGATTTTTCTTTTTTGTCGGTGACCTCATCTTTTGTTAATTACTAACAGTTTCGTAATTGTTTTCTTATAATGATTTTAGCATGTGTAACAAGGTGGGGAGTATTATCGAGCCCGGCTCATATAATTGTTTTTTCACAAAATGTTAGTTATACTATTATCAATTTAAAAATTAAGATCCTAAAACTATCCGCTATTAATAGATTTAGGACTCAAATTGTTATGTGGAAATGAAATAAAAAGAAGGGACATGGTGTAAATGGAAAGTGTGAATAGAGACACGAGGAACAATGCATTTCCTAACGTTCCTAAAAAATATTACCATTCATAAGAAATAATTTTTTTTCCTCGGTCTTTTTCATTCATTTTTCTGTAAAAAATGTAAAAAACAAAATCATTTCTTCTAAAATTTGAGAAAGAACATCCGTTCTTCTTCATTTTTCTTGTTCCCAGAATGGTCACCAGTCAGACTTAAGATAACTCTATTTTTTCTTCTATAATTTACACTAAAATATAATAACTTTATTATAACGTAACTTTTGCTCTAATAGTGTTTCACTATAGAGTGAAATATAGAAGAATGTCATATTTTATTCTATATTTGGAGTGGAAAAGTGACATTCCTCTATATTTCACTCTATAATTTTACTCTATTATATAGTAATATAACTAGAGTAAAAATTACACTAAAATAGAATAATTCTATTATAGTGTAAATTATAGAGAAAAAAATAGAGTCTCATTGGAGATGCCCTAAGCACATGCTAGAAACCACACTGAAAATTATATCTAGTAAATTCGAATAAATTATTAAAAAAAAATCTGTTAAATTTTAGTGTTAATTAATCATGTATTTCATTTATATATAACTATATATATATATATATATATAACTATATATATATCTCATGAGATCTCTCCATATTATATTTAAAAAGTTTCTAACAAAATTAGTTTGTAATTCAATTTATCAACTTTTTAATACTTGAAAGAAAAAAATGTGGAGGAGCAAAACAAAGTAAATACATACTTGTTATGTAAATAAGTTAGCCACCATAAAGACTAAATAGATCATTTACAGACGCTAGCCACTACTACTAACAAGTAAGAACAACATCATTCTGCCTTGTTTTCTTCTTCATTGCAACTCTACCAAACTATCACTCTTGAAACTTCATAAATCTACTTACTACACACTACTACAACCTCTAAAGTGCAAACAAACTGTCATCTTCCATATCAGCCAAGTCAAACAAATCTTCATCCTCATCACCACCTTCTCCTAATGTCTGTCTTCCCAAGCTCAGCCTGCTTACAAGAATAAAATATTCATTCCAATACTTGGTGCCATTACATTTAGTCTCATTGATCTGAAATGGGACTAACTTGGTGCATTATATAGTATAGGTTCATATCACACTATCCTACACTCACCTTTGTCTGACAGTATCTCTTGAGCACGCGGTGGTATTGCTGGCGAGCCTCTGGAGAGTTAGCCATGGACAGAACACGTGAGAAAGCCTCGTTCACTGCAGCATCTACTTTCTGCTTACGAAACACCTTGAGAATATCTTCCTCTTCACTGTCTTCTACGTCTTGCCTGAACCCTCTTAGCCCAGCTCCTTTTCTCCTCCACCTCAGTACAACCTTATCTAATATCCCTACCGCCCAGCATATAACCTTGTAATGCTTCCTTATTTGGTAACCTCGAACATGAGCCTGCACACAAATAACAAGATAATAAAAAGCTGCAAGGAGAACACTAAAGGCTAATGGTAAGCAATAGGCCTGCGGATTTTGTCGGAACCGAACAAGCCGAACAGAACCAAAATTTTCGGTTTTCGTTTGGTTATGATTTGGAGTCTGTTTTAGTTCGGTAGGGTTTTGAAAAATAATTCGGTTTTTGGTTCGATCTGGTTTTCATTTTTCAAAAAAGAAAAAACGAAAAATAACGAAAACAACCGAACCAAATTAACCGAACTTATTAAAAACAACTGAAAATATCTGATTTTTTTAAGAAAATTATACCAAAGTCTAACCTAAACAAAAAAATCAGTTATTTTGGGAAATAAAATAAAAAACCAAAGTGAAAACCGAAAAAACGGAACCAAAAATACCGGAACCGAAATAACGAATAAACCAAAACCGCAGCCTAGGAAGCAACATCATCTCATGAGAGCTGTTAAATTACCTGTATCTTCACAACTTTCTGGCGAAGCGAAAGAAACTCTTTTCGGCGTTTATAGCGACGGTAATTCTTCTGAATAGATAAAGCTGCCGAATGGTAGCTCTTTACATTTCCAGAGGCTAGCTTAGACATGGCCGAGACCCCTTTGATATCTGCATAGATCCCATACTCTTGAAAGTAAGCAGCCATAGCTGCTTCTCTCTGCTGTCGCTTTCTAAACGAATGTGCACGAAATGCTGCTTGGATTCTCGCAACTGCTTGAGCTGCGTTTCTCACTGCAGCCAGCGTGTCTTTCAGTGAATGTGGGCTTCGTTCCGAGATGGAATTCAAAGTCATCTCTGCTTGTAAGTGCGCAGTGTCTTTAGAACTTTCGGTTTCTTCGAGTGTGAGCGAGGAGAGATGGTCTGTTAACGCCACCTCTGATAAGTAACCTGCAAGACCCTTGTGGCCATTAGAGGCAGCTATTGAAGCTGCAGTTTTACCGGCTGGGTCTTGGGCAGTGGGATCAGTCACTGCTCCAGCTGATGCCCCTGATGCTATAAGGGCAGCCACCAGTTTTTCACTACCACAACAAACGAAACAGTATCACTTATTGTCTAAAAAAAAGTTGAAAACACAGTGTTGGTCTTAAGGCCTATTTACCCAGAACCAAAAACCAAAACGAACTGAACCTAAAAATGAGTTTCGGTTTGGGTTGGATCCTATCAATTATCCAAGCAGATCTTATATTTCTAGAACCGAAAAAAACGAAACTGAATCGGAACCTAAAACCGAGTGGTTTCTGAATTTTTATAATATAGTTTATATACTTATAAATCTTAACTATATTTGGTTTTACAATAATCAAATAATTTAAAAACATTTTTATAAACTGAAATACCAAAAAAAAAAATGAACTACCATAATACTTTTTTATCTAAAATATTTAAAATTGTTCAAATTATTCAAATTTATATCAGTATGCCCAAAAAAATCTAATATTTTTTCTGAAAACTCCAAAATTTTCTGACCTTTTAACTTAAATTAGCCGAAAAACTGGAACCGAATGAGATCCGAAATTCCCATGGATATCAGCCAGTTCTCTTTTTACTAGAACCGAACCAAAAACCGAAATAACCGAACTGAAACCGAATCAAATTCTCTAAATACCCGAACGTATCTAAACCTCTAAAGCTGAATGCCCAAGGCTAGTTAGTTGTCTAGGCTGCTCACCTCCCGAAACGTGCAGCCCAATGAAGAGCACTCCATCCATTAATATCACGAAAATCCACACCGACTCCACGAGCAAGAATTGGATGGAGTGCCCACTCGAAGCCAAGGCCCGCAACCATATGAATAATGCCTTGTTCTTGCTTTGACAGAGAACAACAAGATGTTTGATCTTCATCTTGGCGGGGTCTTGAAGACAGCCACACATCCAGCTTGTCTTTAAGCAGTTCTTGTAGAAGCCAATCAACAGTACTTGATGATGTTGCAGTGCCATCTAGGATCGTTTCTAAGATATGGCTCCATGGCTCTAGGTTACTTTTACTGTCCGATACAAGTGTTTGCACAAGCCTTACAAGTAACAAAAGCTCATCTCGACTGCTCCAAGGGCAAGACGTGTCATCAGGCTTCTCACGATACTCAAACTCCTTTATTTGGCTACACGAGAGTCCATCTCCAGAAGTAATGCATAGATTCACTTTGCCAGGGCCACATGGAGGGGCTTGGCACCGTATAACGCCTTCCTTAATGATCTCAAAAGGAACTTCAGTACTCCCAAACATGCAAGACCATGTTGTATCACAGAGAAATGATCCAATGATTATCACCTGCTTTGTCAAAATGAAAAATCCAATTACACACCAACCATTTGTTCTAATCAGATAAGAATCTATTAAGGATGTAGTAAGAGATTAGACCTTTGTAGTTTCATTAGCGTAACCCCACTCTGGTGATATGTCCTGGATAGTAAACTTTTGCTTATATGCAACTGTCTGATTCATTACTTGCTCGAAAGGCAACTCCATTCTACTGTTGTTGGCATTAGTTGCTAGAGCTCCCAGCTCAGAATAACAAGTAGGAAGTTCAAAAGAAGAAGCAAGTTCTTGAGGCAACAACAATGTAGCTGATTTTCAAGATAAGTATCAGAACAAATCCATGTCAAACAAGGTATGAAGCCTAACAGATGAAATACCTTGGTCAGCCTGGTTGCTGTAACTCAAGTTAGAATCTTCCTGCATTCCAGTTAGCAATCCTTTAGCTGAACTTGGTGTGCTTCCCTGCTTTCAACAAAAACAGTTTAGTTTGAAAAATCTTACTCCTAAGATTCATAATTAACAGATAAAAGATAGTCTTGATCCCACATTTCATTTAATTAAATGAGAGGATTTACCTCAGAGTTAAGAGCTATAGAAGCCTCACATGCCTCCAGCACATCTTTCCAGGATTCAGCCTTTTGATCACCACTCCCTCCACTACCACCTGTATGAAGAATGATGAAGCAGTAAGAAAAAAAAAACTGATATCGAAAATCAATGATGTATAAGTTTGGCTTGCCTGAATCATTCTTTACGAGCATGAGATTGTTGGAATGATATTCAGCTCCAATATACCCTCCGTAACATCTCCCCAGCCTGTTATTCTCTGCTCTCTGATGTCCAGCTGCTGGTTGAGCATTGATCTCCTCCGTACACTCTAAAGATAGGAGACTATTCAAACTATGGAGTGGTGAACCTACAGTACTCACATTATATTGGGCTCCTCCAACATACCCTCCGTAGCATCTCCCTAGTTTGCTGCTACTCTCTGGTCGCTGATGCACAGTCGCTAGTGGTGGAACAAGGTGATCAACATCCGTACTAAAGTCTAGAAACTGGAGACCATCCAAACTTTCGTTATGAACAACATTATTATCATCACCAAGACTAAGTTGTTCCTCAAGCCTCTTTAAAGCCTCCCTGGTCTCAAACTCATAAGAACTTCCACTGCCTTTCGGGGTGGTCTCAACTCCGTTACTCTTAAAGACAACGTCAGAGTTAACACCCGGCGAAGTAGACGAATGGTGCTGATGTATGTCGGTAGAATCACCAATGAGGTGACTGTAGCTTGCATTCTGAGTCCCAATGGAGACTGGACTTGAAAAGAGATTCGAAGGATTCGGTGAAAACTGCACAACGGTTCCACTAGAGTGTTTTCCCTGAAAAGTTCAAGCAAACCACAACGTCATACAAAAGAAACCGAAAGGTTCAGAGCTTGTAGTAATATAACAAAGAAAGTCACCTCTTTTCCATCACTCACATCCCTGTAATGAACAAGGGCAATATGTTCGTATTCCCTGACATATAAAGAGTAATAAACTTATACGTTAGTATACATATCATTTTTGGTATACACATCAAAAGAGAGAAGAAGGTACATAAACTCACGGGTCTAGGATCCAGTAGATACGCCTCTGGAAAGAAGGTTCATGCTCTCCATGTGCATAGTAACATTGCAAAGCCTCCACGTTACCCACCTGTTCCATAAAACAAACATCAAAAGAGTCATTAGCAACCTTAAAGAACATATCTACATCATCTATTGTTAACCATAATCAAATTAAATCTAAGTTGCCACGAACATAGCAACAAAGTGAAGTAACTATCTCTCACCTTAAGACGTTCGTGAGCTTCGGCAATAGCCCTACCATCCTTCTTTCTCTTCCATTGATGACCATCTTTACGGAAGAACTTAAGAACCCTTTTATTGTAAAGCAACACCGATCCACCTGAGAAAAGCCTTGCAATCAACACCAACATCGTTCTGTCTCAAACCAGTAAAATAAAGAGAGCAAAAGTCAAAGCTTACTTGTAGGCTTATGAGGTGGCTTATCTGTTAGCCGATATCGTTCATGATTCAGCAAAATGAAGTGCACCTCGGGAGGTTTCAACCAACGAGTATGCGCTTCTTGGTACAGAGTACTAACATCGTATTCTAAACCAAAAAAAAAAAAAGATTTAGCCTTTTTTTAAGTCAACGGAGGAAAACGAAAGGTTCAGCCTTTAGTAATCTGAGAAACTCACCGGACTGCATAGCCAGCTGACTTTGAGATTTTCCAGAAGAATTGTAGTTGAGAAATCAATCAATCACATGAGGGTCAAGTCAGTTTGGTCTTCGTTGTTCCTTTGGCTGTAAGAATTTGACTAACGGACTGACCAATATTCTGCTTTGGGACACAGTTTCCGACAGATAGCCACGAAGATGGATGTAATGATGCCAGGTAAGGTGATCCTCTGTGGCGCGTTCCATTGTTATCGAAGCGACACTATTTGTAGGATAAAATAATAGTCGGTACCCTCGTGTCCTATACTGGGAGTTAATTAATTTAATTAATTGTCGTTGTCGCAGCTAAAAAGAGCTATCAAGTAAATTACGGAAACAGTCCCCAAACTCGTTTTTGACTTTAATATTGTAAACTTTGAAGCTCTGTTCTAAAAATCGGCCGCATAGCCGTCTAAACGCTACGCGTCACTCTTCTGTCCTGATTTATGCCAAATTGGTTTAAAAAATCGGATATCCGATTTTTTCCGTCTAGACCGCCTAGCCGCCTAGGCGGCCGTCTAATCTTTTTTTTTTTTTTTTTTTTTTAAATAATATTTTTATTTGTTTATTTGATCTAAAATTTTATAAATATCATTTATATTCATAATTTTGATGAAAATTACACTATATTAAGTTTATATATTCTATTTGTGTGTGTTTATACAATCTTAAACATGAAAATGTATTAATGTTATACACAATTAAAGATTAACATGTTTTATAACATAGTAAATCATCTAAAAAATCCGCCCGCATAATTTCTGATTAATCCCTGATTTTCTCTTTAGACGCTAGGTCCAATCCGACCGCCCGATTAGCGCCTAGCGCGTTTCCGAACGGGGCTTGGAAGTAGCAGTATAGCACGACGATACAAAAACAAATCAACTTGAGGATACAGTTGTCATTACCTTTAACTATCTTCTTTCTCGTTAATAATTGACCACCCCGACGTTCTCATTGCCAAATGCCAAGCTACGGAAGAAAACAAGCGTCTATTAAGAAGGAAAAAATAAACAAAGAGTTTAGAGACTTTTGCAAGTTTAGTGTACTACTATCATAGTGGGTTTGTAATTTACTTTTTGTAGGAGCGTGGGTGTTCTTGTTCTTTGTTCATGTAAGCTGCTCTGCTCCGGAGTGGGTTTTAGTTGCATTGTGTCCACGCCAGCATTTTTGAATGATTTTTTTTTTCACATGGAAAAGAAAAACAAAGAGTGTCACCTTATATATTTGACTACACAATGTTTCCCTAAACATCTATCATATATATATATATATATGAAAATAATTACTGCATGATTGAAGTTAGGAACTTGACTTACTCCATTTTTGATATTTGTATCCCAGCTAAAAAGAACATTTTAGATGTGCTCTAGTCAAGTCAATCATATACTCTATCCGTTTCTAAATAAGTGTCAATTTGACATTTTTCACACAGATTAAAAAAGTGAATGAAATATAATTAAGTTTCTGTTAGACTAATAGCATTTGAGATAAATTTATAAGATCAATGCACTTTGGAATTAATTTTAGCTGAAAAATTAATAAATTTTGCATTGAAATTTTAAAGTGACAATTTTTATGTAACAAGAAAAATGCTAAAATGACACTTAATATAAAATAAAGGGAGTAGTTTTGATAATATATGTGGTTTTATCATATATCGCGACTTTCTTTTATGTGTGCCAAAACTAAAAAAAGGTTTATGTATGACATGTTTTATTAGGAGTTGAATTTTCTCTAATAGTTTACCAGATTCTTGAAATGAAAGCCTCAGATGCAATTTTAACACAAACCATCATTGGATAAAGGATATCTAAAAACATATTGCTCCAACATTTGCATTCACCCTCACGTGCACTGTCTTGAATTATTGATTTAGACTGAACAGCTAGCACGTAAACACAATCACTCCCACTCATTAGTTAATATTATAAACCGTGTCCTATTATACGTACCCACCATAAATGTTTATTCTTTTTTCATCTTCTTTAGCTATTATTTGTAAGCATACAATGAAAGCCACGGCATGCAGCATCTCCAATGTACGCCTCTATATTTTCCTCTAAAATAAAAATTTCTATTATAGAGCTAAAAATGCTCTAATGTATGTCTCTATAATAGAGTTCTTCTATTTTAGAGGAAAATATAGAGGAATGTTACTTTTTGCCTCTATATTTAGAGGTAAAAATATCATATCTCTATATTTTCCCCTATAAATAGAAGAACTCTATTATATAGGCATACATTAGAGCATTTTCACCTCTATAATAGAGTTTTTCTATTTTAGGGAAAAATATAGAGATAGAAATAAGGGTGGGTTGGAGATGGTCTTACGAGGAATGAAAACGAAAGAAGAATAGTAAGGAACAGACATCATCGAAACCTTGGTTAAACGTACCATTGTCCTTACAGTTTTCATTAACTACATTGCATGCGAGCATGTCGGTGATCATTGTATGAAATACTACGGACTATTTAAAATTCCCAAAAACCTAACTCTGCGCCTAATTGCATACCACTCTGGATCAGTAAGTAAATGTGCTCCTCGATGTCACGGATTCATTATTTACTACATTAAACCACACAAGGATTAAACTGGAGCAGCTAGCGTCTTGGATTTCAAAATCTTTTGACTCTCCTCCAAGTATTGGTTGGGGTGGTTGATACCAGCATGGCAGCATCACACGATATTCCTACCAATACCTCATGTTTTACTACATCTGGTAAAGTCCCAAAATTTAGCCAATCCCTGATGATCTATCTAGGAGTATCCATCGTCTAAGAAATTGTTCCGAAAACAAAGTAGACACAACACTATAGTTGCTTTTAAGCCGTCCATATTGCGGTCATGACCAAAGAGGATTCTGTTTCGCCCTACACTACTCTGTCGACATTTGGGGTTTGTGCTAAATGTAAATTTTGATCGAGAATCTGATCTTCTTCCGCGAGGCATGTAATTACCATATCCTCGTCATTTTTTTTTAGAGTCATTTTGAGTAATTTCTCTTTTTTTTATCTTGTTTGTCCTAACCGAAAAGGCACATAAATGGTCTTGTAGGTTTTATAGGATTACTAATAGATTTTGGATTAGGTTCAAGTGTTGATAAAGGAGTACTCTTGTTCATCACCATTCTCGGTTGGTCAATCTTCATTTTATGGTTTGACAGCCCGCAACATTGGCACGTTGCACAAGTTTTTTTGGTTGCTGCAGCCATTCCATACGTTAGTTTGCTAGCCAGTTGCATGTGCTATAATGTTCCAGCACGAATTTATCGTTTTTGGAGCAAATGGGTTGTTCAGCACGGCTATGGCCGGAGTGATTGCCGACATGGTGATAGCACTGGTTGTTGTGGTTAGATTTAGAAATTAGTGAATACTTACAAGCAATTTCTAAATCCTAGTTAAGATTTCTAAAATCATTTTAAGATTCAAACGACTAACACCAACACGGCTAAGTCGATGACTATTTTTCTATATAATTGTCCAGTTTTGTGATAGATACAACATATCTACATAAATGTTTTTTTCCAAACATTTTGTATTATGCTTTCCATCTTAAAGAAATCAATCACTTTTACTAGACTACCAGTTACTTAATTTCTACCTACAAAACCCACACATTAGCTCCTACTTTCTCTACCCTAATATATAACCAATCAATGTATAACCAAAAGTACCAACTAAGATCTCAGGATGTAAACAGAATAGACCTGGTCCTGGATTCTATAGCAAAGATCCATAACGACAACAAAGTAGATAAAAACAAACAAGTTATGCATTAATAGTACAACACAGCTGACCCAAAGAGAGGTAACAGAGACATGTGCATAGAAGCAACCTGACGACCACTGCAACATGGACGACCTGACGCAACATTTGACTGACATTACCGACACCCGCTGGATCAGACACCCTTCTCAACCCCCAAACATGTCTACACGACTCACTGGAACATACCACAAAAATTTTAAAACACACACCGTTCAGAGACCTTTAGACATCCTTCCTCTCTAAATTGGGTATCCAAAATATATAACATAGTCAGAGATCTAAGAAAGATTGCATAAATTTTCATAAACGAATAAGACAAGAAATCTAGACAGGCTGTTACATATGCAAGTTTTTGAGGCAAACAGTTTATTAACATGTAAATGTGACCGCACAAATACATCGCATGACACACCTGATCGTTATCTTGTGGTGCATTGGAAGGAGATTCGTTCGACTGGTCCCCTGGTTTATCAGCTCCACAGTTTTGCCTGTTGCATTTGCTCCTGAACGGATAGTTTATGTTCCCACAGCTGTCACACTTCCAGCTCCCTTCCGGTGCCTTTTGATCTGATCAACAACAAATGTCAATACGCCAATCTCAAAGATCTATTACACAAGCCGCAAAGAGAGACTTACTGGAGGTTTTGTCTGAGCTTCCACACTGCTGCAACTATAAGATTTAAAGGTCAGTGATTACGAAAACAATCCCAAAATTTATCCAAATAACCCATCTACAAGATTAAGTAATCTGTTTGTTTAATACTTAACTAGTCAAGCCTTGGATTTAAAAGTGATAAAGCCAAAAAAAAGGAGCTGCACAAACCTGGGGCACAGGCTTTGGAGTGTTGCACTTTCTCATGTTACACATAGTTCTAAACGAGAAGTTTACATTACCACAATTCGGACATGCCCAATCATTCTCACGAGATGAATCTGTAAATGAACACAATCAAGTTTGACTATCACAGTAAAATATATAGAAGTGGGAAAAAGCATACCCAGAGACTAGCAAATACCTCTCTTTTGTGATTTTTCATCTGCAAAGTACCCTCCTGGTCTTGGCATCTACAAAGAACACACACATTGTTAAAAGTTCCATACCTGAGATTTTGCATGTCATCAGAACCATTCATCTAAATTTTTTTATACATACCATAGCGGCAGCAGCAGCAGGACTCATAGCCATCCCAAAGCCATACCTGTCCATGGGAGGTGGAGGCATTCCATACATGCCACTCCCCATCATAGACCGACCATGGTACGGCGAAGGTGGGCCAGACATATGGAACGGTCTGTAATGAGGCCCAGCAGGAGGAAATCGGCTATTATAGTTAAAATGATAAGGCGAGCCCCCAGAGAAGGGAACGTCGTAAGGAGGCATAGACGACCCGTTAAAGAGAGAGGATCCATATGGAGAGCCGCCCATAAGTACTGGAGAGGGAGCCCCGGATCCTAAATATCTCCCGGGTGATGAGAAACTTTGATGTGGTTGCATAGGTCTGGGAGCAGACTTCTGTGAACAGATACACAAACATATAAACCATCAAAAAAAAAAGGTATGTAAATAATTTATAGAGAGAAACCAAGTAGATAATCTAAAAAGTCATTATCTAGTAGTCAACTTACTCCATTGTGATCAGCAGGTCTAGACTGAGTGCAATTACGCATATTGCAAGTAGTCCTGAATGAAAAATTGACATTGCCACAGCTAGGACAGGTCCAATCATCTTCTCTGCGTCCCCCTATCCACCATCAAAACAGAATAATTCAAAAATAAAAACTAGAATGTACACTTTGAGGACACAACCGTATAGTTTAAATGTCCGTACCGTCAGTTCTAGCACGCTTAGCAGCTGACGAGTTTCTGTTGTCTACCTACAAAAAAAACATCAGTCAAATTCACCTAATCAGACTAAGATCAATTGAAATGGTTCTCCCTATTGATAGAAATACTATTTTCAATGAATCAAGCAGAAGAAAGAAGCTATGTCTCGACTCAGAGTTAGATCTGAGATACTCTTTGCCAGCAGTGTAAGAAGGAGGGAAGTGTACCTGAGACATAGATGCGGAATTGTCTGCGAGACAAGCGGAGAAGGAGGCTGAGACGGTGGCGACTTTTTACCCTAAAAGATTAAACTTGGTCCGGTCGGGAGGAGATTAAAAAAACACGAGGTGAAAGTAAGCACGAGATTGGTTTTATAGAGTAATGAGACAAGTACTTCGAAACATATACCAGACAAACAAAAACTAAAAAAAATTAGGTTATGGATCAATATGATTAGACCGGATTTAATCTGGTATGATTGAGTTTTTATTATAGAACAAAAATTTAAAGCCTTGATTGTTTCTAGTTTTTGGAATAATTTCTGGTTTTTGTAATCCAATCAAACCTTTTGAGAAATTAAACCTAGTTTTCAAATTGTTGTCTATCTGTAAACAACATATCTAACTCTGTCTACTTATTGCTTAAAAATAATTTTACATTCATTTCCTTTTTACAAATATCAGAAAACACGTAAGTCACTTTTTGTAAAAATTACAAATGCTATTTCTAATCCTACGGTAGTTTTTGTCTACTAATCAAAACACATCTTTAACTGCTAATAATAATGAGTTTTAGATTCTTGAGCATAATTTATCTCTCTCGCACGTGAACAGCGGTCAACAGCTTCATCTTCTGGATCTGAGGTTTTTTTCGGCCGGCGATCTTCGTTGAGTTGTGAAAATATTACTATGAGCTCTCCTTAGTAGTAATAGTATTTCCTGCAAGTAAATAAGTCTCGGCCGTGGTGGTTGGTGACGAATCTCCTCTGACGGTTATGGCGTTTGGATATGTTTTCAGTGCTTTCATCCGGTCTCTCTTAAAGATCCATTTGGGCTCACTTGTGTTACTATATGGATGGTCTGATGTAAGTATCAACTCTCTTTGTTGCGCGAACTTTGAGGATCCTCCATCCTTGCGTTTTGGCTTTTTGAATAGAAGTCTATTCCAGGTCATCTACCCATTTCTCTGAAGTTTCTTCGACATGTTTCTATTTTCGTTTGGAGATCGATGTGCTTTACACCTTGGAATGCAATCATCAAGGTTACTCCCACACTTATGTCCTGTTTTTTGGCATTGGTTTAGAATTCTTTGTCAATCGTTTATTAGTTATTTTGTAGTTTTTTTTATGGTTTCAGAAAGATTTTGATCTTTGCTGGTTTATGGCTCTGGAAGAAAAATGTTTTTTTCCGGCTTATGTACATCCGACTGCATTTCACCAGTTATTAATATAATCTTCAGATGAAAAAAAAATTAAGCATATATGCACAAGTCATTCTACATCTATGCTAATCACAAGGCATCTTAATTGTACTAAAACTATTATAATATTAAAATGATATTTTACCTAATAATAAAATGATGTTCACAAATTTTCTGCTTTAATACAGTAAAATACAAAATAATTAATTTAAACAAATTTAAACTTATCAATAAAATAAAATTAATTATTTAAAGTTAGCTTTACACACAATTATGTATATATTGTTGTTGATTGTAAACTACAAAATAACTCATCAAATAATTATGTTTTCATTAGTAATATTTTGGGTTATTAGTTTAAAAACAAAAACAAAAATCTAAAATTACTACTCATTTTAAAAAAAAAAACTAAAATCCACAGAAAAATTAAAAAAATTAAAATATTATATAAACTGTTAAAATATTTTATACTATAATATACCATTAAAATAGAATAATATATAATATTTACAATATATTATTTATGAATTCATATTGATAGCTTGAGAAGAACATAAAAGAAATATAAAAATCTATAGCTTTGGTTAGAGAAATCTATACAAATCAACTCATTTCATTAGCATTTATTTTATCATGAATAAAAGTATTTAATATAAAATAACACGAGCTGACAAAAAGAAAAAATATATATATAAAATAACACGTAGAAATGATAAAATAGCCTTCATTAAACAATTTAAAACTAAAATATCTTTAATAAATAATATATTCAAATAAAAAAATTAAAAATGTTTACTACGAATAAATTAAATCTTGTTGCTTCAAATTTTGTATCTTATGTTCTTCTCAAGCTATTAATATGAATTCATAAATAACATATTGTATCTAAAATCATAAATTCTAAACATTAGATTCTAACCCCTGAATCTACATTCTACCCTAACAATATAAATCGCAATCCCTAACCTTTAAACCGTATGGTATATGTGTCTTTATACCTTTTGATATTTTTAGAAGAAAAATTTAATTTAATGCTATTATAAAGTATTCCCTATATTATTTTAAAATCATATTCAAAAGGGTCAAATACCTTTTTCCTAGCCCATTCATTAATATCATTAATCATGTAATCCATTCATAAAAGAAGTACTAAAAATACCATTTCATACATATACAGCTCTAAATAATTTTTTTTTGCATTAGAGTTTTATTTTCATTATAAATTTGTCATAAACACTATCTTATAGAGTATTTTATTCATAATGTCAACTATGATAAATAGTTTCTTACAAATACTCTTTTAAAAGTATTTTAATTAAAAATTAACTAAACCAATTAACAAAGTTATTTCAGGATATTCTCAATTAAATATGTAATACTAGGGCCGGGCCGCCCTACGGACGGGTTGAAAATTAACAAATAATTTAAGTAGTTAAAGTAAATATTTAATAGAAATTGTTATAATTTAAACATATACATATTAGTTAAATTTTGTACATGTTATTGTATTTGAAGATTAAATAAACTATGTTATCTGAAAAATTAGTTATGATTTTTAAAATAAATATTACTTGTTATTTTTAAAAATATGATTTTCATTTTTCATCCTAAAAGGTTTAACATGATTTTCTTTTGTTAAGTAATCTATGTTCTAATTATATATTAAGAATTGGATGTGACATTATATCATTTTTGTGATTTTCTGGAGTTGGATAACCATAAAAAAAATTTGTGAGATTTTTTTTTTCTCATTTTTGTTAGTAGAAAAGAAAAAAAATTGTAAACTAATTCACATATATATATATATATATATATTTTTTTTTTTTTAATTTTATATACTTTAGTGGATAATCTTATGTTTTTACTAAATTTAGTTTTTACAGTAGATTATTGTTAAAATTTTGTTTGAGTTAAAATGTATAATTAATTATAAAATTATTAATGTAATATTAAATATTTAATTAGCATATTTGACACATATAATAAAATATACATGTTTGATATAACTTTTTATATTTATTACATTTGAAAATCTAGTAAACCATGTTTTTTTATAAATGATTATGATTTTTGAAATAAATTTTACTGATTAGTTGACAAAAATGTTACATTAAATTTAATTTCTTAAAAACTCATTGTTTTGATTATAAATTTACTAAATTTTCCGATAGATTATTGTTGAAATTTTATTTGACTTAAAATGTATAATTAATTATAGTATTATTTATGTATTTTATTAATATATTTTACACAAATAATAAGATTAATATTCATGTGTTGATTGAATATTTTTGTATTCATTATATTTGAAAATCAAGTAAACTGTTAACTGAACAAAAGATTTTGATTTTCAAAATAAATGTAAATGATTCATTTTCATCATAAAAAAAATTAATTTCTGAAAATCACTGTTTCAATCATAAGTTAATTTGTGGAGTACTTCTCCATCATTTTGTTAAATTTTATGGAAAAGTGCCTAATTTTTGTTTGCTTGATCGTTGGGTGATGGTACAATGAGAAAAATAAAAATGTACATTACTTTTGTTCTTATTGTTTTTTTTGTGGAAATTTTATTTTGTTCTCTAATTTCATAAATTGTGAATTAATTATGTGTTTTAATTAAGTGATTTTTTTGAAAATTCACTGATGTTATTAATTTATTTAGTTGACATTGTGCAATTAATTATAAAATTGATAGATTATATTGTATTAAAAATTTGGTCTAGATAAGGAAAACATGCTATTTTCCACGAATAGTTATCATATAAGTTAAAAGATCCGCCTACTGTTAGATTTCTCCAAAGTGAAACTAATGAATTTATTTCTTCCCCAATTAAAAATTACAAAATCATTTCTCCATGATTTATTAGTTAAAATTTAATAATCCATAGACTATGTTTTTAGTCGGTTTACTATCTACCAAATAATATTCAATCACCTTAAGCAAACCAAAGTCTAATTTCAACCACCTGATTTCTTCGGCTTACGTTGAAGAAGAAGATAATAAGAACAGGGGAGATAATGACTGTCTATGAAAATAATTTCAGCCATCATGTTTTGTTGAAAATAATTATCATTTAGTTGCTTTTGTCAATATGAAGCATAAAATATAAAAAATAGAAGAGTTATCAGTCCAGTCACACTATTATGATTCTCAACGCAATTGGAAAAGATAAACAAATAAAAAAATTGTTGAAAGGTAGATACTTAAAAATCAGAAAACTACAGAGAGAATGTATTCTTGCTAAGTTTCTTGTTTGTAGGCTGATTCAGAGCTACAACGTTCAGTAACATGACCACGGCGGACTCCACGGCAAATCCCCAGCAAATATTATACTCTCACCATGTTTAAAGTTTCATGCTTCCCAGAATCTAAGCAGCTTCCTCGAGATTAATTGTCCTTGAGAAAGTAAGTTGAGTGTAAATCACTGACACTTTAGAAGCCTTATAATGCTGAAATCCTCCCATAGAGACTCACCAGTCATTGTGTTATAAGAAACAGAAGAAGAAATATGAATTACCAAGACTATGCACACTTTGTCGTATTCTAACATAACTAAATTCGAAATAGCATAGCAAAGTATATCTTTCAATCTGTCTAACATAACCCATACAAAATCTTCCCATAGACATTCACCAGTCATTTTTTTTGTTGCATATGCTGTTTCCAGTACAAAAGAGAGCATACCTGATCATCAGAAAGACATGTTCGCCTCGGGCTTCCAGCTCGTCGATTCCATTCCTTCACCGTATTTGTCTAAGCTCCATACGGATCTCAACCTAAATCATAGAATCTGAAGGAAGTGGTTTAAATTCAATAAACACAACTATTGTAGCAACTCCGCCTACTAAGGCAATATAAATTGAGATCTAAAGATGATACTAACTGTTCTTGTGGAAGTTTTCTACTAATGTTGAAATCTAAAGATGATATTTACAGGAAGTAACTTACAATGGTGTTAAAATCATGAAGAAGAACTGTATTAAGATGAAAAAAAAGAAAAGAAAGAATCTAGCTTGGTTTTACCGAGATTAGTACATGATGAATGAACGTATTCAAAGCATTGGCATAAGAGATATAAATAGGATCCTGGTTGGTCCGCGCAGATAATCCTCCTGCGAGAGTTTATCTGCTAACAATGATTGTGAGCAAATACCTGATGAATTTTACGGATGCAAACTAATCTATACATACCTGTAGATTCACCGACTGGAAGGTAGGGAGACGTATTGATTGTGAAATCGCGGAATGAATGGGGTAGATGGAGTTAATTGTAACTTTAATGATAATAAATGTATGCAGCCGAGTTACGTAACGGTGTGCGTTCTCAAATGAGGATGGGAAGAGTTGCAAGCGAATCGATGCAGAAGACGGACACCACCAAAGAAGGAGCTCCATTGTCGGATTGAAGCAACAGCGGCAACCCTAACTATTCTGTAAAAGAGAAGAAGACGAAGACAATAGCTCACTGGGCTTCCACACAAAATCTATATTACAGTCCAAAAAACTTCAAATATACACCTAAGACAAAAGCCCATCTGATTACAGAGTTAATTAACGAAGTGTTGCGTTTCAAGCTGGACACGTGTCAGCGCAGGAGACTTCGACTTTATAACCTGGCGCTGACGTAGCGCAACAGGAGGGAGTCAAACATTTTTTATATATATAGATAGATTACTTTGACATCTTAAAAGTTTTTTTTTGTCAACTTGTCGTCTTAAATGTTAAAATACCATTTTCTTGGGCTTTATAGCTCAGTGTCATCGTTCGATGAAATAGTTGGATTACCATTTACCACTTGGGCTGTAATCATGTTATGGCCTGAATTTTTGGTTGTGTGTTAAGTCTTACGTTTGTGGATACGTTTAATTACAATTTTTAGTCTTCGTTCTTTGTTTGTCCCCATCGCCTTCTCTATTTTATGTAATCTTGCGTCACCGTAAGCATAGTTATCTAGAAAGAAAATCATTGTGAGTTTTTTTTTAGCTCTTAGCTTAAAATTTGATCGTGAATCATTTCTATTTCCTATCTATTTTACTGTTGCCAAAATATTATCGATAGATTAATATTTGTGTATTGGTTCTCTCACAATCGCATGATCCTTCTTGGGTCTTTGAAGTTACTTCTTTCCCACATTCGTATGGGATTAATCTATAGATGCCTATTAGTGTCTGTTTCTTTGAGTTTATGTTGCTATCAGATTCGATGTATTTTTTGGGTTTATGTTGTTGGTGTTGGAACTCGTTTTTGACAAAATGGTTTTGGACCATTTATTGATAAGTTTTGGGACGAAGACGTTCGTCAGAATAATCAAATGTTTGACACTATGAAATAGTGTAATCATATGTCAAAAAACGAAATTCGTTTTAATGAGAAATGAAAGTCTAATGTGGATTATTTGTAAAATATATCACATTAGAAATATGAGGTTTAATTCCTCTTTTATTTAAAGTGGAGAAAATACATTAAAGTTTAAGACTTTGATTGTATAAGAAAAGATATTTGGACCATACATAAATTTCATGTTTTGAAATTTAGTAAATGGGTCAACAGAATAAAAGAATTTATCTTTTATATTGAAATGGTCAACATGAGTTATGGAATGAATGCAAAGTTAATTTTGTATTTGTAACATCTCCATGAATGCACGTCCATGTTGTAATGAGAAAATAATTCTCAATCTCCACATTGAATACCATACGTTTTGGTCGGAGGCAAACGTAGGGTTTGGTCAGTGGACTATATAATAGTCACTGCTCTTTTCATTCGAAAACACACACACATCCAAGACGAACAAAACCACTTTCTCCTATTTTTTTTTGTGTCCGAGAGTATAACATAGAAATAGGTTCGACAGGCTTTGGTTCACAAGTGCTGTGAGACTGAAGATATAGGCAGTTGTATCATGGGATTCTTAAACGTATCAAACCGGTACACTACGGGCGTTTAAAGGATTAAGGAAAGAGATCTAATATCGATTATGCTTCAACCTAGTTCTTTTTCAACTACGGTATTATATTGTTGTATTTTTTATTCATGTTATTTGTAAAAAATTTTTTGCTTTACATATCAAATTTGCCTATCTAGTAAATTTGGTGTCTACGGATCAGAATTGTAAGAGTACTTTGGTTTGGTTGAATTACAAGCGTTAACAAAAATTCGGTAATTATCCAACAGATCATATGAGAGTGTTGCATTTTTTGATTCAAGACTCGGATTGGAGTGAGACTTGCAAACGCTAGATGTCGAAATATGCTTGCCTTGAGGATTTATGACTTATGCTTTTGTCTTTGTACTTTAGTATCATCTCTTAAACTTTTTTCAATTTGCATCTCTTTTTTTTAACTAGCTTCCTACAATCGTACTCTTATCTCATAAAAACAATTAAAATAGTTTGCATGCAATATAGACGTAAATTATAATAGTTTAGTCAATTCCAAATAAAATAAGTAGATGCAGATAGATATGTCCGCAATAAATTCGACAAAAGCAATCAAAATATTATATAAAAGAACAATGAACCGGGACTTAATATTTCCTAAGGCAGGTTGCGTATATGTATATAGATTGGCAATTTCTGTCGTTATCACTAAGAGTTAAGAAAAACTATTGACTAAAGATGAATAGGCTTCAATCATAACCAACCTTTTGTTGTTGGAATTACATCTCATATTATCGAAATAATACATATGCTCAGACATCACAGTTTTGTAATAATATATTATTTTGAGAGTAGAACAATGTGATGTTAAGTTGAACAATGTGATGTTAAGAACTCGTTACAATTCAATGACTTCAAAATAAAAGTATATAAACGTAAAATTTATACAAAATATGCAAAAGCGCATTTACAAAAACAAAATGTATGCAAAATGTATTATATATGATAAATGGATAAGTGGTCATTGGTTATTTATATTAACATCTTGATATGTTTGTATTGCATTTGTTACTAAATCTAAAATTAGATTAGTTAACATAAAAAAATTAGAGTTAATATACCAGTAGATTGATTTGCAAAAAACGGATGGACACATCGTAAATATTTTATTTTGACTGACAATTGTAGGAATTGTATGCGTTTCTTCATAATAAAATGGATCATGTTCATAAAATATCATGTAAATCTACTCGGTAACTTCTTGCAATTTTCACTTGTTCACACTATTGATTTAAATTACTCACGAATATATATTACTTGTTTACGATTCAGCCACTTCATATTTTACCAGTTTGGGAGGGTTATATAGTAAAGAAACCCAAAACAATATTACGAATCAAGACATTTGTAATTAGTATATTAATTTTAGCATGCAACTGGTTACCGACTACTCAGCATGCCATTTACTTTTTCACAAAGAGACAAATGGATAGATTAACCAATTGAATACACGAATTGTCTCTATCATAAGAACAATATATACTCAAATATAATATATATTTAGTAGAAAATGAAATCACCAGTCTTCGATTATCTAGATCGAAATTAGATACCGACCATCTTCCTTTCTTTTTGTCAAAAGTAGAATTATTAAAATTTGAACAAAAATAGAATTTTTTAATGAAATTTAGGGCAACAATTACTTGTAAACCTAACTGTTCTAACGCCTCGCTTTCAAACTCAAATCATAAGGCCAAAGATTAAAAGGCGGCGGCTGCATATGTCATTTACATATGCAATCTGCTCTGATTTCTGATGACTACGAATGGATAATATATTATATATTTCGGATCAACGTAACAAGATTAGTGAGTAGATTAAAGTTAGATGAAAGGGCACTCTCAACCTCAACTTGATTAATCCCTTCTCTCATGCGTGGGATTTGTATTCTAAATAACTAAATTATTTTCAAAATCCAAAGACTGCTAATTAATGTTAGCTAATCTTGATACGTCTAGTAAGCTTTTAAGTGAGTAAACAAGAACGAAATTGTAAAAGTCAGATTAGACATCTCATCAACGTATATTATGCGTCGATTGTGTCTGAAAACAACTAAATATCTCGATAGATAATAAGATACAAAATCACTATGACACGTAAAAGCTGAGTTACGAATCACGGATAGAGAAACATGTTGAACTAGCATACTATTTGATCAAAAAAAAAACTAGCATACTCTTACATAAAAGTGCAAACAACAGTAGATAAAAAGAAAAAGCTCACGTCTCGAGTGTCTGTTCCAACAAAATAGCCAAGTATCAATCGAATGTCTCGTGAAATATCAGCCTGAGTAATGATGTCCATAAAGGTATATCGAAAATATCAATTTACCACCCTGAGAATACGTACAGATGAGTTTCAAAAGATCTTTCTTCAGTTTACTGTTCCTGCATCAAATTTTCATTAATTATCTTTAAGAAAAAGAATTTCAAAATACCTTAAAAATGATCTTACTGCATTATGAATTTTGGTTATTCGGATTATTATCACTATTATAAGTTATAACTAAGTTATCCGGACACACTTAATGTAAATAATATTCTCTAGATATTGAAAAGAAAGGGAAACTGTGAAGGCTCTCCACATATGCTTAGTGTAGTTTTAGCTGACATTACAAAGATATGATTAATAAATAAATTTTGTCGTAGGTTCATATGACGCGAATGTATATATGTATAAGAATACTTTTCAAGTGGTTGATGAGTTTAGGTTAAAAGAAATAATTTATTTATAACGGAAACGAGTGACGACGGTCTGCGCCACATTCGAACTTGATTATTAGGGATATATATTAATTTAGAGTATTTATTAAATTTTGTAAGGTTTTACTTTTAGTAAGTGAGTACAATTTGGCGGAGTGTGCATAGAAGTTACCACCATCTAGAACATGTTACATCAAGCTCTTTAAAAGGCAAAGCAGTTCATAACCAGTGAAAATTTCGTGAATATATATAAATTAGCAGACCTACTTCCATGAATAAACATTCCTAACGAGTAACGGAGTGTCCTCAAATTATTATGAAAACTTTACAGACTTGAGGACTCTGACCGCCCAGAATAAGTTATGGATTTTTCTTAACATTGGCATAACTTTCAATACTGGATAGGGAGCACCTTAGCATCAGCAAAAACATTATTTGATACACATAATTTAAAATGAATTATCCTTCGTCTTTTTGTAACTTAAATCCTTCGTTTTTTGGAAAAGTAAAAAATTAGAGGATTACTTAGACGGAGGTTAAGTTTATTCACTTATCATGCACGTAAAGGTTGTCCAAGAAGTAGCAGGCATTAAGCAATGTTTAAGAGTCTTCTATGAAGCTTTGGTTTTATGATCACGTTCTTGTGAAAACCCTAATTTTAACTTTACTTAATGCCTGCGGTTGACGTACGTCTTCAATTTCTCAGCCTCTCGTCGATCATGTGACCATGTTTCCTCTCAATGTTATTATCCCAAGCTTTCCTTAACTACTACTTTTGTCTTCTCTCTTGCGTAAAAAAGTAAAAGATAACACATAACAGTGACATTTCAAAATTGATAAATATGTATCCATTTAGACTTGTAATGGACCTACTGTTTTGGAGGTATAAATCAAATTAGAAAATTTTATTTCACTTGATAACACTAATTAATTTCCAAATTTATTCATTTGCTTTACAATGTTGACCACAATCCACAAATGATTATCAACGGACCCATATGTTTGAGCTTGTAGTTCGGTTCTGATTTTCCCTTCGTTTGCGTTATCCAGATAATAATTGACTGGAAAACTCAAATAAAATTCCATTTTTTAAAAAAATCAGAAAATTTGTACCCATTAAACAAAAGCCTGTACATTTTTCTTTCAACTTTAACCTCATCCACTCAAGACCTCTGCAATTTCGGGTTTTGCTGAAAGGGCTAATAAGTACATAAATTTGACTTTGACCCAAAAGAAACTTCTGCACATTTGTACAAAAAGAGGAAAAGAGAACAGTATTATTAGCAAGTAGCCAGTTTATTTAAAGTTGGATTTCAATGGAGTTTTAATTTGTTTATTTATTAATTTAGAAAGTACAAATAAGGGTAAATACATAAAATATATATTGAAAAGAGAGTAAAGAGAAATGATGAACAGAGAATGTTAGGATGGCTTAAATGTTACTCAAACATAAATTGAAGGAAGCACGCCTTCTCTCTTCACCTATCTCACATTTTGTACCACTCTTCTCTCTTTTATGTTTCAGCTGGGATATATCCATGGGACCAACACTTTCTTTATTATTCAAATTAATAACCATTTGATGACACCAGACCATACAAGCTGGTTCCGGATTGTAGTCATTATTTCATTTATATTTAAATGACGTTTTGCACCTTAATATAATTGTCAATTTATATTATTAGAGAGATGGCCACAACGTTAAGTTATGTATTTGGTTTCCTTCCTCTTAACCCCATTAATGATTATGGTTCGTTACGCTAAATTTTCACATATCCCCACGTTTTCCCTCATTCATGTTTAGATCAAATTAGGGTTGGCTTGAATTCCCCATTTCTACGTTATGCCAGGAATTATTCATACGTGTTTCTGTGTTTGACAATCCGTAATTCTTAAAAATAGTTACCCATAAACAAGTATATAAAGTTCTACTTCTCTTTTGACCTTCTGAAAAAATATATCTTTCCTCAAGTTACTGCGGGAGAAAAATTTAAACAAAAAATATAGGGAAATTGCACTCCCTACACTACACTTCTATCCTAATTAGCCTCATACCCTAAATCCTATAATCTTCTACCTTATTCCATAGACACAAATCAGTGAAATCATAGGTATTCTCTTTTTTTTTGGGTTTTCAACCGATTGCTTCAAAAATATATCGTACATCAATTATATACCGCGGTGCATGTGCATGTTAATGTTAAGTGAAGTATACCATTGTATATAAGTACTCCGTACTTAATTTGCTTTTGTTTTTTATAATCATGTAATTCCGGAAGCCTGTTAAATCCAAAATAACAATTGATTACATTTTGAACAAAAGTACAAATGATATGATAATATTTGGAGTGATAATAATATTTATAGCAGATCATGAAACTATTAACAACACTCCTCTAATGGTTAAAACCCATGAGTTAAACCAACCGCCCTTAAGAGCATATCCAATGTACACCTCTATATTTTTCTCTAAAATAGAGATCTTTATAATAGAAGTGAAAATGCTCCAATGTATATTTCTATAATAGAGTTTTTCTATTTTAGAGAAAAATATAGAGGAAAATTACTTTTTGTCTCTATATTTAGAGGTGAAAATAACATATCTCTATATTTTTTCCTATAAATAGAGGAACTCTATTATAGAGACATACATTTGAGCATTTTCACCTCTATAATAGAGTTTCACTATTTTAGGAGAAAATATAGAGATAGAAATAGAGGTGGGTTGGAGATGGTCTAAATTAATGCAAAGTATTTAGTTTGTATCATTTCACAAAAGAAAAGTATAAATCAGCTGAACTTTGCAATTTGGCAAATTCAAGAATCACGCTTCTGATATTCCTTCTGCGCAAAGATATTTCAATTTACTTAATCAGTATATACCCAAAAAGTAATATAAAAAGAAGCTAATGCATGCGCGATATCGATTCTTTGGATTTGTACCTAATATTAAGTTATTAACTAATGCACACGGTACATCTATACACACACTGACACACATATATATTTTATTAAATACGGTGCATAGATTTGCACGTAGGTTACTGCATGTGTTGGATACTTCATCTTCCAGGAACAAATGTCTCACTATTGCCTTTCTGAAAAACAAAACTTACTTGTATATATAAAATACATTAACCCTTAGCTTACTTGATTGAACTACAACAGGTCAATAAGGATACTTATTTCATAAAGATATGTGGTACCACCAACTCCTTCTGTTTTAATCAAATCCTATCTTCCTCTCTACCGTACGTTACCAAAAAGATAAAACGAAATTATTAACTTTGTTTACATGCTTCAAAGTTTTTTTTTTTTGAACATACATGCTTCAAAGTGTATTTAACTTTTGTTACTATATGATCAGATCTCTGATACTTCTTATTTTCTATAACTAAGTTAGAATGCTTATATATATATATATGATATTGTGATACACTTTATACATATTAAACAACAATATATATAATATTATTGTTGATATCACGATTGCTTAAACCCTAAAACTTTTTTTTTTTTAAATTAAACCCTACAACTTTTATGCAAACTAATGGATTAGGTGCAAGTAATAAACATAATCAATTGACAATAACCAAGTGATTTACAGTAAGAACACGAGAGCCAAGATTACAATAATGTTGATGGCGATTATCGGTTTGGTGTCTCCTAGTCGGCATTCACAAGTCGGTATGCATGGCTTGGCCGTGAAGAAGACCAATTTGTGCATTGATGTTCCCATACCATATTCCAAAACCATACTTATATCTAGTAACATTTTTTGACTTTCGGTAAAATGATATATGTTTGCTAAAACTTACTAGTTAGTTTCTACGTATTCTTTATATTTTTAATAAATATAAACATAATTTTCATTTATTTGTTGTGTTAATGACTAATCTGATTGTATTTTAGAGCAGTATCTTTTTTTTATGGTCGATGAATATTAAAGGCACGAAAATATTGCAAACAAAAGTTAATAATAGACTAATCACAAAATAAATGAAAACTAAAATGTACAGCCAAGGGAGCCTATGGAAATTAATAATGAAACAAGTCACGTGATGTGACAAAAAGAGGACCAAAGGTCTGCCGTTCGGGTCCATTTCTGAAGCAGCAAATCACGTGACAATGGAGATGTTTGCATTACGATTTCACATTGTATTGCCTTATCAACCATTATTTCGTTGCGCACAATAGTTGTTTGCATCAAAGACATCGAAGTTGTTATCGTTCTCCGATATATAGTTAGGATATATATTTGTCATTAGTTATTAACATAGTGTGTATATTAACTGAAGCTAATGCTTAGGCAATAACCTATAAACCTTACACTGTTACATAACATAACAACATTATGCATTACACTAATGTTTTTACCAAAACGTATGAATATATATATATGAGTAACAAAGAGAGATATGTTAGGCTGAAGCCAATACATCTCTAACGACGTCGAAGCTGCAAACTCTTCTGGAAAGCAGCTATAAAAGGGATGATTGTTAAGTGTTGTAGCTTTATATTTTTTGCTGTAGAATTTAATCCGTAGATTTATTTGTTGTATCTTTCCTTGCTGTAGATTTCAAAAGCACTAATTTTTTGCTCTGGAAATAAAGCTCTCTACAGCCATATTTTGATTTTGCATAGATTTTTTTGCTGTGAGTTTTTTAAAGAAAGCAAAGCTCGATTGGTTGACATATATAGTTGTATACTAAATTTTGGCTGTCCAGAGCATCTACAGCTTCAACCAATCATCTCCAACATCTAGCTAAAAACATTCCCATTAATATCTTAGTTTTTTTTAACGCTGATTTATTATGATATTACAATTATGATATGAGAAAGATTACATAGACGATATTTCTTGTAATCCGCAAAAAAATGCTTACTCTGGGATTCGAACCCCAGACTTGGGTGTAGAAGTCTTTAACCTTTAACCAGTAGACTACAATGCTTCCACCTAAATATCTTAGTTTTAAAGATGATTTCTTTTTATGGTTAATGAAGTTTTAGAAGGTATAATATTTCAATTTTACATCCATTGCCGCCCGCGGTTAAGCCACATAAACGGCATGATTATGACACACACATTATGTGAAATCATTTTCCATTACATATATTTACTATTTGTTATAATTTCTCCTTTATATACGTATAGAGAACAATATAGAGATATGTTATTTCCACCTCTAAATATAGAGACAAAGTAAATTTCCTCTATATTTTCCTCTAAAATAGAGAAACTCTATTATAGAGGCATACATCGGAGCATTTTGACCTCTATAATAGAGATCTCTATTTTAAAGGAAAATATAGAGGTGTACATTGGAGATGCTCTTAGGGTCATTAGTATATTTGCACGGGCATTATATACATCCTATTATCGTAAACGATTTACAGCATTTTTATTACGTATCGTAATCCTTTGTATTAATCATAATCAATTACGATGATAATTTTCCATTAAAAACTAAAAATTACATAAAATAATATTGATAAATAAATTGTTGCATAATTATATAAATCTGCTATATTACTGTTTTATATTAATCAAATTTAAAGATGCTTATTTCATTTGATTTGTAATAGTTTCATTAATAAGGTATATTTAAAATATCTACGAGAAATGACTAAAAATAAACAAAAATATTTAGTTAGTTATTTGTGTGATATATAGTTGTATGAATTGAAATGTAAATCCAATAAATATTTAAAAGGTAACTAGTCAAACCTCAAATTTAAATTGTACTATTTAAATTCTAAAAAAATTAGTATCTTTTGAAATCTAAAAATCTTGTTACAAATTTAGGGGAGTGTAAAATTTTAGATGATTTTAGGTGAACTGAAAATGTATTGTGGTTTTTGTTAAACCATTTTAGAATCTTATATAAAACTATGTAGATTGGATTTTTCTAATTTTAACTAAAAACCTCTACCAAAATATTTTAAGATGACTAGAAACTAATAGAAATCACAACTTAAAATATTTTAATAGCTAATAGATTTCAAATTAGCTTATCAAACAACAAATTTAATGATACTTGATTAAAAAGTTCATGATTGAATAATAGTAAATTTTTATTTTAATACAAACCGTTTTAAATCTCATCAATTGATTAGTACAGCCCCTTTAAATTGTTTGGAGACACTTTAACCGACTATCTTTACGCTTGGCAATGTCAGAAAAGCTTGATTATCTTGTAGCTAACAATGGAATATTACAAAATAGGAAATAGAATATTACGAGGCCAGCTTTGACAGACTTCGGATGCGTCAAGAAACAACATATATCTCTCTCTCCCCTCATTCTAATTAGCCTAGGCTTTAGCAAATCCCATTTTTAAGCTATTTTGTTTCTGCTAAACTAAGCTATTACTATTTTTGACAAACCAGATATATAATACTTAACTAACATTTCATATATCGTAAACCTGTCCCGTTACCAATAAGGAAGCTCATTAATTAAAATCTCATCATTTTACGCCAAGTATGAGGATATAGATTGGCGACGTTCTAAGTTAATTGAATTGCACATTTTCGCGGGGATAACTTTGAAACTAAAATATTTATTGTTTAGAGATGAGTCTTATGCTATCGCGTGAGGTTGCTTTACTTGTTTTCTTCCCAAAAGTTGTTATGATTTCTGCATTAAAAATATATTTTCAGAGAATTGTTGGTTATAACTCTTACGTACGCTTTACCTTTTGCATGCATGGCCTATATCTCAGAAAGGTACAATATAGTATTTAATTAGGGTTTGTTCCTAACAACACGATCCATCTTCTTTTTCGTATATATACGGTGTATATACGGTCAGAGACAAACATTTCGTGCGTACAAATAAATCTGGTTATACGAAGGACACGTACTTGCCTTTTACGTATTTTAGACACACGTGTGCGCCTTTGTTACTCGCCTGCTCCACTAACTCCTTTCACATTCGATCGCTTGAAGGATCGTATTTTCTTTACAAAAGAGGGTTGTGACCATATCCATTTCCTCCTTTTCCTAACAAGTAACAAGAGACAACATACACATTGTCCACGTATGATCCGATCTCCCAACGCCGTTATTCCACGTGTTTACTAATTAAAATTGAATTACGGTTTAAACGTGGAATAAAAAGTAGGGAAATTATGTGTATTATGATATAGTCAAATATATTGGAAATATTCCATATCTTGTTATGGAAGTTATCTTGTTTCCTTATTCTTATCTCTTAGGTTTAACCTAATCTCCAATGTAATATATATTTGGCCAAGAGCCATTCAATAAACGCAATTCTTCTCTCTACTTTGGCATGATATCAGAGCCAGAATAGATCCAAATTTTTTCTTCTCCCTCAAGTCTCTAAACACAAACAATCTCTGCTTCGTAAAGTATGGTGGAATATGACGATTCCTCCTCCAAAACCCCTTTATGTGGGAAAACGAGCGAGAGCTCAGGAAACGTCCCTATCACAACTTCACCATATTACTTACATCCATCTAATCATCCTCATCATGTCCTAACACCAATTCTTTTGAACGGCGATAACTACGAACGGTGGGCAAAGGTAGCTCGCAATAATCTCCGGGCTAAACAAAAGCTTGGCTTCATCGACGGAACTCTACAAACCATCTAATACCTCCACAGAAAAGCTTTATGGTAAGCATATGAACGTTGATTTTCTTCTTGATTCGGGAGCATCACATCATATGACAGGAGATGTAGATTTGTTAACGGATCTCTGTAAAATACCTCACAGAATTATTGTTTTGCCAAACGGCAAACACATGTATGCAACTAAACAAGGATCTCTTCATCTTGGTGGCGATAGAATTCTCACTCACGTTCTTTTTGTACCCGATCCCTTATGCACACTGATCTCACTGGCATGACTATTGCGAGAATTGTCTTGTTTTGCTATCTTTACTGACAAATTATGCGTAATACATGACCTTTCATCGAAGATGCCGATTGGAGCAGGTGAGGAAGAGAACGGGGTTTATCACTTTCGCGGAATAGTTCCAGCTCGAGCCTACAAGACTACTTCAACAAACTACGCAGCCGTGTGGCATCAACGCATGGGACACCCGGGAAAGAACGCATTGTCTTCAGTTTTATCTACTTTAAAGGATTTTGATAATAGTACTTGCGAGTTTAAAGATTTCTGTGATGTCTGCATTAGAGCAAAACATTCTCGTGATTCATTTACAGATAGTTATAATAAAGCTACACAATGTTTTTCTCTAATTCATTGCGATGTCTGGGGTCCATACCGTACAAAATCATCATCTGGTGCTCACTACTTTCTTACAATAGTAGACGATCATTCCCGGGCAGTATGGACTCATCTTCTACTCGCAAAGAGTGAAGTTGCCACGATCCTTAAAAATTTATGCGCCATGACAGAATGGCATTTCGAAAAGAAAGTTCATACAGTTAGGAGTGACAATGGCACATAATTCATGTGTCTACGTAAGTACTTTGCTGAACAAGGGATTCTCCATCAGGCCTCCTGTGTTGGAACTCCACAGGAAAATGGACGAGCTGAAAGAAATCATAGACATATCCTTAATATGGCAAGATCTCTTCTCTTTCAAGTACACTTACCGATCAAATTTTGGGTTGAATGTATCCTAACAGCAGCATATCTAATCAACCGTACACCTACTCCACTTCTTGACGGCAAGTCTCCGTATGAAATACTCCATAGTTCTCCTCCAGCATACTCTCATCTAAGGGTCCTTGGAAGTCTATGTTTTGCTAAGAAACAGACTGCAAAAACATATAAGTTCGAAGCTCGCAGTAGACGGTGTATATTTATTGGTTATCCTCTTGGTCAGAAAGGTTGGCGGGTCTTTAACCTCGAGACAAATGGATTTTTCATATCTAGAGATGTAATTTTCCATGAGACGTCGTTTCCGTTTGCTACAAGTAAACCATCTTTACCTACGCCGATCATTCAACCTCCTCCTGCTTCTCAACAGTTTGAAGAAATTATTGATACTTCATCCCCTGTCCAGATCAATAACGATAGGGGGAGTGATTTGCCTACTACAGAGAAAGCTCCTGTTGAGACTTTAGCAGAGTCTGCCTCTCCAGTTCTCTCATCTTCCTCTCCTATAGATGAGAATTCTCAAATAGAAAAAGATCCTCCGAATGAGAATTCACTAGAACCACTGCCTGAAACCTCTTCAGATGAGTTACTTGGTCGAGGCCAACGTACAAAGGTTCCATCTACACGTCTCAAGCCGTATGTCACGTACCCTGCTCGCTGTGATATAAACCTTGTTCTCTACTCCATCGACTCAACATCGACATCTTCTGGTATGGGCTTATATCCCATTGCCAACTACGTCTCTATTGATGGTTTCTCACCTAAACATACATCATTTTTGGCTGCAATAACTCTCGGTGATGAACCCATTCATTTCCATGATGCTATGAAACTCAAAGTTTGGCGAGATTCGATGGGAACAAAATATATAGCGCTCGAAGACAACAATACATGGTCTTTCCAAAAACTTCTGCCAGGCAAGAAAGCGCTTGCATGTAAATGGGTATATCGCATAAAATATAATGCTGATGGAACTATCAACCGACATAAATCACAGTTAGTAGTCATGGGAAATCATCAAGAAGGAGTGGACTATGATGAAACCTTTGCACCAGTGGTTAAGATGAACACCATTAGAATTCTTCTTAAAGTTGCAGCTGCCAAGAACTGGGAACTTCATCAAATGGACGTTCACAATGCATTTTTACATGGTGATCTTGAAGAATAAATCTATATGAAGCCTCCACCGGGTTACGCACCCTCGGATCCGTCCCTAGTTTGTCGCTTACATAAATCTTTGTATGGGCTCCGCCAGGCACCTCGCTGTTGGTTCTCCAAGCTCTCCAATGCACTCCTCGAGTATGGTTTTGTTCAGTGCCGTAAAGACTACTCTCTTTTCTCTCGGGTTCGTGATGACAAAGCCCTTCATATCTTTGTCTATGTAGACGACTTGGTAATCATTGGCAATGATCATGATATAATTACTCAGTTCAAGGACTATCTTCACACTTGCTTCCGCATGAAAGATCTAGGATTTTTAAAATACTTCTTGGGTCTTGAAGTAGCTCGCGGACCAGATGGTATTTTTCTCTCCCAACGAAAATATTGTAGAAAAGGAATCAGTCGAAATAAGTAGCTTGTGCTTGGCTCTACGAAACCCCTTTTTGAAGGGAACCGCGCTGCGTAGCGCAGCGCATCTGTTTCGGGACAGAGGCGACGATGGCGAAGAAAGCCACCCAACCCAACAGGTCAAGGTCGGGCCTGCCTGCTTGACCAACGGGAGAAGCCAACTCCGTTCCTCCAGCTTCGCTGAAGAAGCTAGGTTCCCTAGACCCACCCCCTTACTGTCTGTCTAGTCCCCTTGCCAGGTACTCCAGTCTCATCTTGACATTATCACTGAATGTGGTCTCACTGGTTTTCGTCTATACGTAACACCAATAGAACAGAATCATAACCTTCCGCATGATAAAAGTCCATTTTATTTGCATCCCACGAGGTATAGGCGTCTTGTGGGGAGACTGGTTTATCTCGGCCTTACTCGTCCTGAACTAAGCTATTGCATCAACATTCTCGCTCAGTTCATGCAAGCGCCTCGTCAAGCACATTGGGAGGCTGCAGTGCGTGTTGTTCTCTATCTCAAGGGCTGTCCAGGACAAGGCATCTTACTCTCGTCAACCTCTGACCTCCGCGTAACAGCATATTGTGATTCTGACTGGGGTGCTTGTCCAAGAACTCGACGCTCCCTAAGCAGCTATGTCGTCCTTCTAGGAGACTATCCAGTGTCGTGGAAAACAAAAAAAACAAGATCGTGTCTCTTTTTCCTCTGCAGAAGCTGAATATAGATCCATGACAGCTGCAGTTCAAGAACTTCTCTGGATAAAGGAGCTACTTGAATCGATTGGCATCAGTCATCACACCTCTATGAAACTTATTTGTGATGGCAAATCAGCTCTACATATTGCAGCAAATCCCGTGTTTCATGAACGTACGAAGCATATCGAAAAGGATTGTGTTTTTATTCGCGATGAGATAAAAAGAGGAACCATTGCTACATCACATGTAAGGACAACTGAGCAGCTTGCCGATTTACTCACCAAAGCACTTAGAAGACAGTAGTTTACATATCTACTTGGCAAGTTAGGCGTTTGTGACCTCCACGCTCCAACTTGAGGGGGAATATTATGATATAGTCACATATATTGGAAATATTCAATATCTTATTATGGAAGTTATCTTGTTTCCTTATTCATATCTCTTAGGTTTAACCTAATCTCCAATGTAATATATATTCGGCCAAGAGCCATTCAATAAACGCAACTCTTCTCTCTACTTTGGCAAACAAAAACCCATAATTCATTATATAACCAAAATCACACCTTATTTCCTCTTCTATCTTCCTATCTCTCTATCTTCTTTCTACAAAACTAATTTACCTTTTTTTTGGTTATATCACAAATTAGCCCTAAAAAGTATCTGAATCTTTTTAAATATTTTCGAATGTATGGTCATTTTGTGAATATACCTTTATAGTTGTAATTTGACACTGCTGTCTATGTTTTAGTCAACGAAAAATCATGTGATTATATCTGGGTGAATTTGGTGAATATTCATATTGGACCCTAATATTAAGCTTATAGCCATTTTACAGTGGAAAGCCCTCGATGGGACTGGTTATGTCCAATATTGCCAGGAATAACCCTACAAGCGCGTGTGCTTAGAAAAAGAGGAGTGAAGTTAAAAATACATGTGCTCAATTGGTTTTAAACTAACCTTTTCTATTATGTATAGGACTGTCACATCGATATTCTAACCCATAACTTAAATAATTTAAGCTTTTTTTATTTTCCGTCAATTAGGTTTATGTGGCTTCTATTAATTCCATCATTTCATGCTATATTAATGTCTTATGCTCTAATCTGTTTTATCCTAAAAATAGACAAGTAAAGCTAGACATAAAAGTAGTAAAAGCACAACCGGACAAATTTTTTATGCTAAACGCATATACTATACTATACTATAGTCTCAATAGTATGGTCACAGATTCAAACGAACAAATGACAACCACATGCATGCAGACCATGTGCACGTAAGAACGAAAACTTGGTGGCCTAAGGTAACAAAACATGTATACCCGCATGTTGGATTATGAAAAAGCGCGGAGGCAATACTATACTATAGTCTATGTAGTTTAGTCAAGTTGTGACACACACAAAGTCACAACAATTGGTAACTGTGTATTCATAAGGGACCCGAAAATGTACAATATACCCATGCACGGGAACGAGACTATCCTATATTCAATTTAGTAAGTCAACATTTTGGTAACAACCATAAACCTCCAAGTTTGCTTTGTTTTCACGTTCTTATGTGAGGTTGAATAAGGTTCCAATTATATAAATAAGCGGTGACCCAAACAAAACTATACTATAATATATGGTATAGTTTAGGTAAGGAAGTCAAATCCTCAATACATGCGTTCAGACAAGTTGCAGTGGCCTTAATGTTATGACATGGATTGAGGCTATGTAGACACAAATAAGAGAAGAGAATTATTAAAGGTAAGCAAGAAAAAGATGACCATGCATTCTCTACTAGTCGCAAGATAGAATATGTTAAAGATGACATGATCACACATTCAGTACATAAGCCTAACATGCTATGTAATGAAATGGAAAGTAATTATACAAACACATCTAGATGATTTAAGTCACAAATAAAGAAAACATAAGAGAAAAAAATATGATAGGTTTTTTGCGGGAACCCAAAAGACACCATGAGAATAGAAAGTGAAAACGAGTATAAGACACATGCAGAGGAAGACCATTCTTCGACGAGTTACTTCAAAACCGTGGAGACAATGATAGTTGTGGCTACGAAAAAACCCTGCTCAGGAAATGGCAATAAATTGTCGGAGCAATTTCTCTCTCTCAGCAGCCTTGAGAATTTCGATTTGAAGCCTTGAAAGCCCTAGGGGTATCAACGGAAGGATTATAGCCTTCGTGAACATAATTTCTCTCACGTAGGAATTCATTGTTCACTGCTTTGAGCTGTGTAATTTTGTCTTGTTGGTTGTGCACGATGTCGCTAGTCTCCATAAAGCTGGCCTTCTGCCGAAAATATTGTGTTTCTTGGTCCGCCCATGCAATGAAAATAAACAATGTGAAGGCCTAAATAAAGCGGTAGTAAGTTAAAAAAAAAAAACCAAAATGCATAGGGAGACCTATTCAGAAGAACATAAACAACAAATATAAACAGGTGGAATACTATACTATTTAATTGTATAGTACAAAAACATGTGGACTATACAACATAGCACCCTATACTATTTACGTTGCCCATATAGTATAGTCATATTTTCTAAATTTTTCGGCTGGTACATTTGGCATCATCCCTACGGCAACAATGGTACTTACGTTTCCACACCCCAACCAAATTCAGAAACATGTGTAAGCCAACAGACCAAACAAGACAACAGACCAACCAACACACATATGTCCACAATTCTCGATTTTCTTATGAAATCTAAAACTCATATCTGTACCGAAACTCAAACAGTTGTCAGAAGTTACCTTTCTCCTCCGCATATGTTCAACCCTTGCGCCCAGATCTTCAAAATAATCAACGGTTCCACTTTAAATCCCTAATATCCAGATCAGATTTTCTTCGAACACTTATGTTTTTTGCTCTTATGGTGTTAAAGCACATACCTTGATGTCTTCTCTTTCCGCTCTGCAATCGATCTGGCTCCGTCAATTACCCTCGCTATGTAACCCTAAATTTAAATAGCCGACTTCGAAAGTTCTTCACCATTGGATGTCGATAAATTGAATTTTTATCTACCCCAACTTAGACAACTTTTTTGCTCTCCAAATCTTGAAACTTTGTCAGTTTTTTGTTGTTCGAAGGGAAAATAAACTGTTCAGGGAAAATATAAAGTGAAGAGAACATGGACCCTACTCTATTTCACGCGCATGATGGGGTGTTTTGGATATTTTGCATAACAATATATAATATATTGTACCCTAATAGATGCTATGGTTAGAATGTTAATTTTTGTGTTGCCTATAGTCATGTGGCCAAATTTCTCATTATATCCTATAAATTGTTATAAATCATGGAATGAATTGCCATTAACCAGACCCGGTCCAAGACCGGCCCAATACCTAGAAGATGGAGAGATGGCCGAAGCCTAGAGAGAGGAGAGAGAGAGCCGACTTTAGGAAAGAGAAAGACGGCCACAAAGCTTGGAGAAAAGGAAACCCTTTCCTTTTCCTAGCAGATGTAATCTTTCCATTATTATGTATTAGTAGTTTTCGTAATCCTAGTAAGTTTAGGATTTTGGATACTTTCCATTTATCTTCATCTTGTAATCCTTTTATAAAGGAACCCCCTTGATCATTAATAAAACACAGAAATATTCAGTCTCTAAACTCTCTATTTACAACACGTTATCACCACTATAGACTCCAACCCTGAGACAAAACCTAACCTAAAATCCGTCACACATAAACCCTAAATCAGGCGTAACTTAAAATCGATCTATCTCTCAAACCCCGAGGAACCAGACGACGACCCACATATCAAATTGAAGCTCTTAACGAGACGAATCTATCAGCACTAACCATTCATCGATTCGATCTCAGACGCGCCCACACTCGCAGAAACAATACGCGGCGCCGTCTTGATCTTTTGGAACCCTAATCTGAACCAACAAGATTTTCTAGCCAAATTCAAATCCTGTGAAAGATAGGTTTATCATACCTTAGTTGTTTGATGATATCTTGTTCAGATTATGGTGTTCATGTAATCTAATACTCCTTGTTTTTATTTCATGAGCTGAGAGGAGTTGGTGCAAAGATCTAATCCCGAAGAACCCTAACTTGTTCTTGCTTCCGTTCCGGCTTGCAAACACCCGATCAGCTAAAGCCCTTAAGCGTTCCTGATCCTAGACATTCGCATTTTCATGTTCACAACAGAGCCAGCCCACGTTCAAATCACAGCCAGCTCGCAATTCAGATCAGCCGCTTGCAAAGGCAGCAGCTCGCGAACTAGATAAGAAGAAGATCCGTCCCGATCGCGTCTGACTACCTCAGCACACATCCGTGACCAGACGCAAGATCGTTCCAAACAGCTTGTGTCCCGTCCCAGCTTGCGACCCGATAAGGAGCCAGCTCGCGTCCGTGTGCAACTAGAGGTTCATCTGACTTTGGTGGTCCGGTTCAACCCTACAAAACAAAGGTAATTCGAATTCTGAAAACAAGAATCGAATTTGGTTGTTTTGTAAAGATTGAAACCCTAAAAGATAATCTCTAAAACTAAAAGCCATAGGTTAAATAGATCAATCCCCTATGAGTAAATCAAAGCTCTATAAGTTCGATCTAAACCTAAAAACGAGATTGATCCATTGATCAATTAAAATCAGAACCTTAAAGGTTTTTGAATCTCAAATCAAATCCCCTTGATCAAAGATCAAAGTTTTCGAAATTCCCTAAACCCTAATTTTGGAAAATCGGTTTTTAATTTTGATTTGAAACTTGAGTGTTTGATTGATCGCCTAGAGCTATGATTAGAATTGTTTTTAAAACTTGAATCCGAATCTTGTTTAAACTAAAAACCCTAATCTCGAATTCCTAAAGGCCTTGAAACCTTAAATCTCTCATTACTTAAAGCTTGAAAGATTTATTTAAAGAATTTACATATTGAATGAGAGTTAGGTTGCTAGATTATTTAATTCTAAAACATAATAGATATGCAACTAAGAAATAGGATTGAATGCATCTAGATCCCGTTTTGTATATGGCCGTAAGGCCTAATACATTGTTCATACTTGCGGCCTTGTGCCCTTGATTGATTAAAAGCCGTGTGGCTTAGTGCATATCAAAGTGACCGTGTGGCCTAGTATCCGGATGGTTATATAAACCGGATTGCATCATGATCCGATCCTTAAGATCGTTGTATCTTATAATGGCCGTGAGGTATAAGCATCACAATGCAAAGCCGTATGGCCTAAGCATTATAG
>NC_027753.1:32526209-32526753 GCF_000695525.1 Brassica oleracea var. oleracea
AAAAGGACCGAGAGCCAAAACATGGGTGATCAAATAGTGGCCAGGTACGGATTGCATGAAACAAATGAATCCGAATATTAAAGGAGAAAGATTATAAGTTGGATAAAGAATGTTAAAAGTACTAATGGTTTTAACCATCATTGTCATGGTAAAGATCCTCGGACTAGAGATTATGATTTAAGACGTCCAAAGAAAGATTATATAAAGCTAGCTAATTGAGAAGCTAATCGAAATGCCAGACACTGACCCGAGAAATGACTAACCAGCTTATCACCAAATGAATGTCCTAGAAGAGACATAATCAAGTTGCTATAGAGTCTATACAAGATAGACCAAGTGTTCCATAAGATAAAGAAATCTCGGATAGAAAAGAATGGTGCATAGAATACAGATCCGAGATTATAAGAGAAACCATACCAGACATTGAGAAAAGGCTGCGCAGCTACACATCTAAGGTACCAAACCATGTCTTGGGACGCCAAGCTACTAGGTAATAGAGGTCCTGGATAATAAGATCTCAAATCTATAGATCATGTCTGGAACA
>NC_027753.1:32528152-32551304 GCF_000695525.1 Brassica oleracea var. oleracea
AGAATGTAGAACCTACACTGAGGTTCACATCAGGGGGAGGAGTGCGTGTTGTACTCTTTTTCCTTCATCATGGTTTTGTCCCACTGGGTTTTCCTGATAAGGTTTTAATGAGGCAACATGAAGCGTACTACAAATCCTGTATGGTTATGGCATCCAAGGGGGAGTGTTATAAATCATAGAGTGGATTGCCATTAACCAGACCCGGTCCAAGACCGGCCCAATACCTAGAAGATGGAGAGATGGCCGAAGCCTAGAGAAAGGAGAGAGATAGCCGACTTTAGGAGAGAGAAAGGCGGCTACAAAGCTTGGAGAAAAGGAAACCCTTTCATTTTCCTAGTAGATGTAATCTTTCCATTATTATGTATTAGTAGTTTTCGTAATCCTAGTGAGTTTAGGTTTTTTGATACTTTCCATTTATCTTCATGTTGTAATCCTTATATAAAGAAACTTCTTTAATCATTAATAAAACACAGAAATATTCAGTCTCTAAACTCTCTATTTACAACATAAATGGTATTTTCTTCCCACTTCATAAAAGTAAAAGGGAATCCAAAGTTCAGAGACATATGTATAATAAAAGAAGAGACGTGGCAAAAGGAGGAGAGAGACGTGCACCACAGGGAGGGAACAACAAAATCTGTCTACAAACTTCCCAGCAAAAAGTGGGGCCCGCCTCCTAACAGCTTTCCCTCTTTAGCTGATTCGTTCTTCGTTCAGTAGAGTGAACGACTGGAATTCTCAGGGTCCTACCTTCAATTTTATTTAGCAAATTGAGTACCTAGCAAATTTGGTATTTTTGAGTTTATAATTATTAAAACATAGTAATGGATATCAAAGATGATGTACAACAAAGTTGCAACCGAAATGAAAACTTGAAAATCTATACGTTCTGTAAGGAAAGACATAAAATATTATACGTTTTGGTTATATAGTATGATAAATAGAGACATTTGTAAATTCGTATATGTATTTGATAAATTATCTTTCTTAGAAAAAAATCAAATTGGATTGGATTAGTAAAAACTAGTTTACTTCATTGTATCGTATAATTTATCTTTTACAAAAAAAAGATATGAGTAGCTAGCTTGAAGTTGTTAGAATCACGTGGTGGTCTCACCAACAATCAAAGCGACGTAACCGTGAGAATTAGGTGACAGAGCGAAGCAGCGGCATGTGATACGGCGGCGAGAGTGGTTATGGAGCATGGGACGCCTTTACTCTATATGGGCCAATGCCACGTGTTGGCCCTCTCTTCTTTTTACATGACCTATCTTACCGGACTATCGCATAAATTATTTTCAAAGTGGCATTCACTAACATTTTAAACCTTCAACCTTATATCTTTATCACAAAAACACTCAATTTGGCTTACTTAATAATCAAGTTAAAAAGGTGACCGGAACTATTGATTTGTAGGTATAAAATGCTGATGTGTCACAAAATTTTTAAAATAAATAAAATATAAAAAATTAGAAATTAAATAAAAAATTAGAAAAATAAATATTTCTTACAAAAATTCGATTTTAAAAAATGTTATTTAAAACAAAAAATATACAACTAATTTTTATGACTGTCTGAAATTAAAAAAAATTGTTTAAGAAAATCAAGTAAATGTGTTGAACTTATAATACTCAAAAAGAAAAATTCAAATCTTGAGAAATTTTATTTTTTTAAAAACAATTCAAGTAATGACAAATTTTTAATTTATAATAAATTATTACTTGAATTTTTATAAAATTTTAAATAATTTAAGGTTTGAATTTTTCTTTTTGATTACTATAAGTTTACAAATTTTACTTGAATTGTTTTAACATTTTCAATTTTTTTAAAAAAAATACTGAATTTTTAAAACAATTCAAATAAAATTGTTTTTAAAATTCAATTTTTTAATTTTAGACAATTTCTAAAAAAAATAACTTATGATAATGCTTAAAATAAAAATTCAAACCTTAGGAAATTTTAATTTTCAAAAAAAGTCAAGTAATAACAAGTTTTATATTTATAATAAACTATTACTTGAATTTTATATAAAAAAGAAATTTCATTAGGTTTTGAATTTTTTCGTTTTAAGTATTATAAGTTTAACAATTATACTTAATTTGATTTTGAAAAGTGATTTGTTAGACAATTTATAAGAATTATTTGATTTATTTTGTTTATTTTTCTTTAAAAATATTACGATTTTTTAAGAATTAGTTATTTTCTGATTTTCTTTTAGTAAATTTTTTTATTTGTTTTGTTAGAAACTGACACATCGTCAGTTTTTACATGTAAATGAACAATTTCTCTCACTTTTTGACTTGATGAACAAGTAAGCAAAATTGAGCGTTTTTGAAAGGTGTTGGAGAAGGTTTGTGAAAGGTGTCTATTTCACCACTGCTATCGCTAGGGATGTTAATATGGGCTCAACCTAACAGGGTTAGCCCTAACCCTGCAAACCCATTTGCAACCCTAGCCCTCATTTTTTAAACAGGGTTTAAATAGGGTTGGCCCTAATAGGACCAGAGTTTAAATTCTAACCCTTTTATTTTGATTCACACAACTATTATACAATATTTAATACTGTTTTTCATCAAAAACAACTTAAAGTCGAGTTTTCTCGCCAAAAACTGAACAACGAAATTTTCCGTCGAAACCGCAAAATCGAGTTTTCAACTAAAACAACAAAATCGAGTTTTTCTTCCAAAAACGCAAAATTGAGTTTTTCGTCAAAACTTCGAAATCGAGTTTTCCCGCCAAAAAATCAAAATCGAGTTTTTCGCCAAAACCTCAAAATCGAATTTTCCCGTGAAAACGTAAAATTAAGTTTTTCTGGAAAACCCGTAAAACTCAATTTCACGGTTTTGGCGGGAAAACTCGATTTGCCGGTTTTGTAGGGAAAACTCGATATTGTTGTTTTAGTTTTGGCAGAAAAACTCGATTTTGCGGTTTCGGCGGAAAAACTCGATTTTGCGGTTTTTGGCGGAAAAACTCGATTTTCCGGTTTCGGCGGAAAAACCCGATTTGCCGGTTTCGGCGGGAAAACCCGATTTGCCGGTTTTGTAGTTAAAACTCGATATTGCTGTTTTAGTTTTGGCAGAAAAACTCGATTTTGCGGTTTTTGGCGGGAAAACTCGATTTTGCGGTTTTTGCGGTTTTTGCGGGAAAACTCTATTTTGCGGTTTTGGCGGAAAAACTTGATTTTGTGGTTTTGGTGGAAAAACTCAAATTAGGTTTTGGCGGAAAAAAAACACAATTTTTTTTTGACGGAAAAACTTTATTCTTAGTTGTGGAGCAAAAACTCGATTTTGCGATTTTGGGAGGAAAACTTTTGATTTTGATGCTCAACAAATTGGAGGAAAGAATCATATCATATCTTAATTTTTCTAGTTTTATCTTTAAAATTTAAGAACAAAAATAAATGAAATATTTTTTTCAATTAAATGAGCTAACCCTGATACCAGTCCTAACCTTGATTATATAATAGGGTTAAAATAGGGTTGGGTTAAAATGGGGCTGGACTTATAATAAATAAAAGAGGGCTGAGCCCTAACCCTGTAGTTAACATCCCTAGCTATCGCCAAGCTAATTCTTGTGCTGACACATTACTAAGTTTCCCTTATTTGTAATAATCTATGAGGGGTGTATCATATATATCCATCCTTCTTACTAAACTATGTAATTGTTGACAATGATTAATAAAACCAAGATTAGCCGGAAAAAAAGCTGAGTGTTTTTTGTGATAAAAATATCAGATTGAAGGTTTAAAATACTAGTAAAAAAATTTGAAGTTTAAATTGTCAGTGGGTGCCAATTTAAGGATTTTATGATATTTTCCCCCTATCTTAAGGTCATCATCTAATTTGAAGAATTGCATCCATCAAAATCGTACCGTTTTGTAAAAGATGTCAGCTGAAACAACTCCTAATAAATTGTGATGTAGCATATCATTAGGCCTATAAACTAGATACAAAGCCATGCACTTTGTGCATGAGACCACGCATGTTGAAACAGAAAACGTAGGTTGCGTGTGGGTTAAGGCAACATACAGATTAGCTAATTTGGTAACCACTAATTTAAGTATCTTGCTATTTTAAGGTCGCTAGATTTTGTTTCTTTAGCTTTAAGGTAACTAAATTAATAACAACCCTAACTCAATATATATTTAAGTACTATGATAATTGTGAACAAAATATAAAATACAAAAGTTTAAAAAACATATTTGAGGGTTACCATTAGAATAGTCCATCGTCAAACCTTTATTTTGAGGATTCTAAAAAAAAAAACAACCCTAACTCAATACATATATTTTTCTCTTAATAAGTTCATCATAAGCTCCGGAAATTAAAATTACGCACCAGTGCATGCATACATGACTTTTAGTTAGAATTATAAAAAAAAAATCGAGGAAATCTTTTATTTTTGTTAGAATCCTCAAAATAAAGTTTTAACGATGGATTATTCTAATGGTAACCCTCAAATATGTTTTTTACATTTTGTATTTTATATTTAGTTCACAATTATCATAGTACTTAAATATAAGCATTACACTTTAAAATTTTATAATATATACACACTCTAAAAATATACCTGATTATTAATATCATTACATGAATTTTAATTTGTGTAATATCATGTATTTTTGTAATCTTTATTTTCATGTAATATCTTTATTGGTGTTATTGTAATCAATCATTTGTGTTATATTAGTCGATGTATTATTATTGCAATTAAGTGGTGGTAGTCTAGTGACCATTGTTTGGGGTTTGATGTATGTCCACATCGGTTTTCGGTTCGATTTCCCCTGAAAACTAAATTATCACCACTTTGCCAGTTTGGACTTCGGTCCAAGTGATTTACATGGTGAACCATAACAGATGATCGGTTCACCTCCTGACATTAATAGGAAGGTATTCCAAACTCGGGTCAGACGGTGTGGTATGCTTTCGGACTAGTCCACTCTGTAGCACTAAGTGCGTTCCTCCTGGGGCCGACCTGATCAGTCGATAGGGTTTATCAAAAAAAAAATGTATTATTATTGTTGTGTGAAATAAATATTCTTATTTTAAATGATATTATTGTACATCAATAATTCTAATTTTAGTTTAAATATATTTACATAGGTTATTTAATAATAATATGTATAATATGAATATGTAAATGAAATATAATTATAAAGATTAAAGTTGTAAAAGTAAAAATTAGTACATTTATATGTAAATAGTGCTCTGAGGGTACAATAGTTTTTTTTTTTTTTTTTTTGCTAAAAGTGAGGGTACAATAGTTTGTTGGAGAGGAAAGATGTTGAAGACTTGAAGGCATGTCACCAAGTTTCCATGCATTCATTCGTGAGAAAAAATGTTTCCATACATTCCTTTTTCTCCATATATATACTTGTCATTTGAATGACATATATATATAGATTTTCGGTTACAAGGGGTTTTATTTCATTTTGTTCATTTATATAAATTATACATGATAACATCTCATTGCGACTAAAGGAGAAAATTGAAGAGAAGTATTATTATTGAAATATGCGCTTCCTCTTTCCTTCAAGAGAAGTAACTAACAAGTAACAACTAAAGCTTTTGGATATGTGTAGATGGACGAAAAAAGTATGTGTAGATTTTGATAGAGGAGAAATCTAGTAGCGAGGTCTGAAGATCAACTGGTAGTCTAATAGGTACATAAATTTATATTATTTGAGACGTATCCTATTTGTGCACAAACTAATGTCAAATCTTGTCTGCTTTCATGATTATTAGACATTCTACAAGGTATATGAATCATCGAACTTTTCTTGTAATAAACTTATAATCTGCTAAATAAGCACAAACTGTTGTTTCTAAAATTGTAAACGATGATAAAACAATTAAAGTAAGTTAGAAAAAGGTAAACAAAAACCGTAGGAGACGATGATAAAACAATTAAAATAAGTTAGAAAAAGGTAAAGAAAAACCGTAGGAGACGATGACATTAAAAGTAGCAGCACGCTATTGCTAATCTTTACCCTTTTTTATCGGTTGTCAAATAATTAATATGCGCATGGATAAAATAATTAACAAGACAAAATCGTAGTGTTCCAATTAATTTGGTCTTTCTGAAAATTTTCAATATGGTGATCATCAGAAACAATTACTCTATTATAAATTTGGTAGAATATATAGTAAATATTAAAACATATTCTACTGAAGATTTAAAAAAAATGAAGTCAACTTTTAGATTTTTATTTTATTTTTAAATTTAAAAATATTTCACATATATTAGATTAGTTAGTTTAGTTTAGTGATAAACTTATAAGTCATGTTATAATTAACAATTCACTACGTCTATTCATATGTTCATTTAAGTTAATATTAGTTATCAAGTGGTGGTAGCCTAGTGGTAATTTTTTGGTGCTTGGTGTGTATCCACATCAGTTCTGAGTTCGATTTTCCCTGAAAACTAAATTATCACTATTTGGCCAGTTTAGGCTTGGACTTCGGCCCAAGTGGTTTATATGGTGGGCCATAACAGATGATTGGTCCACCCTCTGACATTAGTCGGAAAGTATTCCAAACTCGGGTTAGGCAATGTGGTACGTTTTCGGACTAATCCACTCTATAGCAGTAAGTGCGTTCCTCCCGGTGCCGACCGGATCAGCCGATAGGGTTTATAAAAAAAAAGTTAATATTAATTTAGTGATAAACATATAAGACATGTTATAAATATATATTTTCGAGAAATATAAATAACAACGGGAAAAGTAACGTCGTGACGGAGAAACTGCAAAAGGAAAAAAGAAAAGATAAAAAAGAAGTAAGTAACCGTTGTAAAAATTCATTCATTGGCTGATTCTTTACGTCTGACCTCTCTCCGCTCGTCTATTCATACGTTCTGCTTCTGCTTCTACCCCAAATCCCCACTCGCTCTTCCCCTCACGCGAATTCCACCCTCTCCTACCTGAGAACTTTGTTACACGCGCTGAGTTTCGCGAGTAAAGAAGCATTTTCCACGGTGGAAATAATAAATCGGGGTTATTTTATTTTTGTTTTTTCCGGAGTTAGTTTCTCTAATTTTTTTTGTTCATTTTAATCCTCATCCCCTAAACCCTTTCACGAAAACGGATTATAAATTTAAAGATCCATTCTTGCTTCTCTCCGCAAGTTTCTTCTTTTTCTGTTTCTCCATCGACAATAAATATTCGTGCGAGAGGGATTTTCAACCTACAGAAAAAAGGCAGAAAGCTGGGTCAACGACGTTTTGACCGGGTAATACAACAAAAGTACAAGGGTAAAATCGTCATTTAAAACACTCGCATACGTATGTACCGCATGGAGAAGAGAGATACAACTCAACCACTCTGTATATTTATAAGCCTCAAGAGATAAACGCAAATGAGATAGAGAGAGATAAGGGGATCAGAAGCGTTAGATAGATAGATAGAGAGAGATTTGTAATCCTTCAGACACACACAGAAAGAAGATTATGTTGCCCGTAAGAAAAACCAAAAGAGCTTTTTACTCCGCCGATGCTGGAGACGGCGTTTTTACGCCGGGAAAGAAACGACGAAGATGTCTTTCTTCTCCTGCGTCGGTATCTAAAGCCGGACCAGATTTGTTAGATACAATCCCAGACGATCTTGTTGTTTCTATCCTTCGTAGGCTTGCCTCTACATCTCGATGTCCTGCTGATTTCATCAACGTTTTAATGACGTAAGCTTTCCGGTTAATATATTTTCATTTTTCGGACAAAGCTCTGTTTTGTCTTAATGATAACTGGTTTTGCGTAACAGATGTAAGAGATTAAAGAGTTTAGCTACGAGTCCTCTTGTTCTGTCGAGATTGTCTCGGAAAGCGATTGCCGTAAAGGCTCAGAATTGGTCGGAAGACGCTCACCGGTTTCTCAAACGCTGCGTCGACGCCGGAAGCCTCGAAGCTTGCTACACTCTCGGCATGGTTAGTTTGAAAATTAGATCTTTTTAATTTTACTTAAAAGTTAAAACGTTTTTTATTTGTTGGTTTAACGTTTTGTCTTGTTTTCTACTTTTGGTACAGATTCGGTTTTACTGTCTGCAAAACAGAGGAAACGGCGCGTCCCTTATGGCTAAAGCCGCGATTAGCTCCTACGCGCCGGCTTTATACTCTTTGGCCGTGATTCAGTTCAACGGAAGCGGCGGCTCCAAGAACGACAAAGATCTTCGAGCCGGCGTGGCTTTGTGCGCGCGTGCGGCTTTCTTGGGACACGTCGACGCGCTGCGTGAGCTCGGTCACTGTCTCCAAGACGGTTACGGTGTTCCGCAGAACGTCTCCGAAGGTCGGAGATTCCTCGTTCAAGCCAACGCTCGTGAGCTCGCCGCCGTCTTATCCTCCGGGAACGAAGCTTGCTCGTGGCTCACTTTGTCGCAGCCTCAAGCTCCTAACCAAATCCGTGGTTGTCCGTTGCTGAGTGATTTCGGATGTAATGTCCCGGCGCCGGAGATACACCCGGCGAATCGGTTTTTAGCGGATTGGTTCGCCGTGCGCGGCGGAGATGCTCCCGGAGATGGATTGAGGTTGTGTTCTCACGGCGGATGTGGACGGCCGGAGACGAGGAAACATGAGTTTAGGAGGTGTTCTGTCTGTGGCGTTGTGAATTACTGTTCACGCGCTTGTCAAGCTCTCGATTGGAAACTCCGGCATAAGATTGATTGTGCTCCGGTGGAACAAGATGCAGCCGGTGGTGACGGAGAAGGTAACGTTCAGGTTGAGGGAAACGGTAACGGTGATAACGTATTGGTGCCCATGAGTTAACGGTGAACAAGTAACGGCTGCTTTAATTAGACGCGAGAAGATGAGAGGTAAACGAAGCTTTGTTTTAGTTTCGTTTTTTGTTTGATTAGTGGAAAGATTAGGATTAAAATATTACCAACGGTTAGATGTGGCGTTAAAGAGTAAATTGTTGTATTCTAATCGATTGTAAAGATGAGTATCAATGAACGGCTAGAATGCTTTTTCCTAATTTTTTTTGTTAAGAGTTTTAATTTATTTAGTTAATACTTTTCTTCGTTTCCAAAATTGAGTGAAAATATCTCTCGTTGAATCGTTGAACATATGAAAGATATTTCCTTACCTATGCAGATAACACAATAAATAAAAGAACAGTCTACTAAAATACGATATGAATGCTAGATCATTTCATTAACATGCAAACATGAACACAGAGCGAAGATTTGGAAAGATAATAAGGTCTAACACCAATTGTGATATTTGAAAAATCATGATCAGCATCAGCAGCCTCCTATTTTGGCATGCATTTCTTACGGTTATAGCTATTATATATTTACTACATAATCTGGCATGTCTTAGGCTGACCCATTTGGAATCCAGTTGTTAGGTTAGACTTCGGTTTATCAGGTACCAAATAAACCCGGTCATCAATCGGTTAGTCTGGACCGGGGCATAAGACACTTGTAGCAATGCAAACTCTATACACCACATATCCCCCGATTACGCTTAGATTTTTACTCTCATTTTATTTGTGAAAACCATATTTTTATATTCTGTCTTCATTAGAAAATATGTAAACTCTTTTTATTCATTGATCACTGTTCTCCGGCATAGAAGAAACAGCGTTTTTCAGACTTTTGATCGAATCTCATGTTCTTGTTATACTGAACGTTGCATCGTTTCATAAGGCATAGTATCGAATTTTCTCATCATGTTTATTATTTTGCATGAGATTTGTCACCTAGTGTTCAAACCTGATTTATACTGTTTTCCGCAATGTCTGAGAGTTTTTTTTTGCAGTCAATATATATATTATATTAGGATAGAGCAAAGTTTTCAGGAAATTGTAGAATGTAATTTTACATTGTGGCGTCCCACAAAAATTGTTTCACATCAAAGGCAAATAATAACTTATTAGCAATACCGATAGATTCTGGCGATTGGTACTTAATGTGGCGATAGTAAATAAGCACACATGCATCTGTCCCACTCAAATTTGAGCAATGTGACATGACGGAACGGACGATATATAGCAAACTCTGAAAGCAAAAATAGAAACAAAAATAGAATAATTCAAAAGTAAACATGTATAACTGAGAAAAACTATAGTGAATATAGGTATGAGAGTTGAAAGTATACCCCCATATGTTCATCGTAAAGAAGGGTATACTTCCTTCCATATAATGGATATGCTTTCCAAGACCGTTGTTTCTCGGATTGTTGTTTTATATAGTAATGATTCGTTACCAATATCTATTAAAACTGTCTTCAAATCTAAAACAATTATGGGTCAAAAGAAGTTTCATTATAGGATCCTAATGATTTGTTTGGAAGTATCACAATGATACTGTTTGTATATTGCTTGGGTATCTTAAGACCAAAGTTAATGTATGGTTTCCTTAAGAGATTCTTCAATCATAGTATGTCTTATCTATAATACTAGGTGATACCATGTGTTGTACTCGCGGTATAATTTTAAACTTTTGTATTGTTACATGGTAAAATATTTTTAAAATATATAGAACTCTATCAAATTTCAAAAAAAATTAATATATAATCGTGATCCATGTCGGTGTGATAGTGAAGCCCTTCCTAATTCCCCCTATGATATGTTGTCAGAACATTGGATTCTGAATTCAATAAATCGAGTTCAAGATCACTATTATTATTGATAAAAAAAGAGTGAAATGATCCATTATTTTTCTTCTTCTGATGAACTGGCGGATTTTCTTTTGATAGTCGGCATTTCGAGGTGATAAACATACTACATTACTACTAGTGAGAAAAAAACTACTGATGAGGAACACTTTGAGTCTTTGAGAGCACACCTAATTCAAGATTTGGGTAATACTAAACCCGCACGACAATAACTATAGACACATGAACGTGTCTTGATAATTGAGATTTAGCTTTCAAGGTAAAAGTTGTAACTTAAAACTGAATATTGTAGATACTCATACCAGTAGGCAGCAGTTAATGATTAAAAGTAGTGATTAGACTATAAATTTAAGATTAATGGCTGACAAAGCATCATGGGGTCTGCGATTATATTGCTCTCTTTGTCTTCATTAATTTCGTGCCTTTTTCTTTTCCTTTTTCCTTTTCGTAATTAAATTAGGGAGACCGGGAAATCCTCATTGCAAATCAAATTGGGATTAGCAGAAAGTAACGTCTGATTTGAATAAATACGGACCGTCTTTGATACTTCATTGTCTCCACAAGCACAATATTAGCATAAACTAATCTTTGATTTTATTGCCCCATCATCATTGGTTTACACTTTAAAGTTTGCGTTAAAAAAAGTTATTATTGCATATATTCTTTTACCACTAAACTACGCAGAAACACACGATTTGATAGTAATATACTTTAAAAATATTCCTTTCGTATACATAACTAAATCTCAAAAGTTTGTGTTTCAGACAAATTTTGTAGACTAATAGAAGACATTTTAAGGAACTTTATGATGACGTTTATATCCTCCAAAAACATAGAGGAGTGTATTTTGTAAAGAAAGAGGAGTGTATATGTGGGAAAAAAGAGGAATTTTAAAAATCTGCCAAATAAAATTAAGCGTAAAATCTAAAAGCATTTGATTATGCTGATATTGTGGTTGACAAAGCAATGCTTCTAACGTACGATTTTTGTTTTTTACGTAACCAATATATGCTGCAGTTAACGAATACAAATTATCAACAAAGCTCGAATCGTTTCCCGGGACGAACCATGGACGACACTAATCCAGCCTTTTAATGGCCGGGACAAGTAGGGCAGGACTAAACACATCTCTTAATGAACTGCGTTAATAACTTAGTAACTAACACTCCAACGCAAGTGCATAGTGCATTATTTACTGGTCTTAAAACATACTCCTATTTCTAAAAATGCATTTATTTGGTATTCTCACACATATTTTTAAAATATATTAAAATTTGACACAAATACATAATTTTTATGATTAGCTATTTCTCATAATTTAAAACCAATATTAATTCGCAAACATATATTTGAAATTTTAAACTTATCATAATTAATTAATAAAATACATTAGAAACATAAAAATGTATTTTAAAAGTAGTTGTCCACCATGAATTTTTAAATTTTTGTTATGTACATATTTTTAATAACGCCGCTGTGGAAAATTCGAATTTACAAAGGTACAAAACATTATTTACAATTTACCCCGAACATTAAGTTTTGGACCAAAAAAACGTGCATCAATTTATTTACTTATCATGAATGTGTTTACTAATTTAGTAGGTAGAAATTTTCCAGTCAGCTGCCAAAGTTGACTCAGTTAAATAGTACCTTCTGTTGCAATCAATTAAAATTTATAGTGGACCATCTCTGTTCATGTACCTTCTTTTTTTTGTTGTTGTAGGGAGTCAGATCGTAAATGTACAAAAATAATAAAAGTTAAATTTTATACTTTAATAATTTTTTTGAATAATTAGAAACTGGAATAAAGGTGAGGTGGTGGTGGTCGAAGGCTCATCCCATTTATTTCATGTCGTTAGAGTTGTCCGCTTTATTATATTCCAAATAATATACTCCATTCGTTTTTAAGAAAATAATTTTCTAGATTATTTACACATGTTAAAAATACAAGAAATTTTTATAATTTAATTTATTATACACTTTCTAATTACTATTGATCAATGATATTTAATCATTTCAAATATTTTAATTAATATTTTTTTTTAAATATACGATTTAGTAACATTAATTACTAAAATATTTTAAAAATCTAGAAATTTTATTTTTTTGAAACAATACATAAATCTAGAAAATATATTTTTGTTTCACAAAAATTAAATCTAAATTTTTTTTCTTTCGAAAACTGAAAGGGTATAATGTGTATTTGACTAGACCAATTTTAGAGAAATGAAAATTATCATAGTTAATTTATATTTTTTTCATTAGAAAATTGATTTTATGATTGAATCTCAGATGAAATTTTTTCTAGTGTTTACTATTCAGTGTGAATTGTTTCTTTATATAAGAGTAACATGTGTTTTTGTTCTTTCCGTTCACGCAAGTATTGACCCTGGATGATCTAAATTGAATAAAGAAAACTGACCTAAAAATTGAAATGAATTTGAATGTTTTGATAGGGTTCATTTTTACTTTTTAGACTCGTCTGTAACCAGCCATAATGGTACGAGTAAATCAAAAGATATGGTTAGCTCTTTCTCAAAAAAAAAAAAAAAAAAAAGGATATGGTTTAGCTAAAATGTTTACCGTTATGTTGGCTTCACTTGTTTTATCAATGCCAGAGCCGGTAGCGGTCTTAGGTACAAGCCAATTAAGCATGTGCTTCCGGTCTTATTTAAGATATATAATAATTCGACCTTGTGTTGAACATCTTTAGTAGCATAGATGGTTTAGCGTAGGATATATATGTTTGTGGTGCTGAGTTTGAACACATCCATCTACGTTCTCCATTTTTATATGCAATCAGTCCAAATTATTTTGTTTTTGCTTCCAGCCCATTTTGTTTTAGGGTTGGGCCTAGCCAGAGCTTTCATTGGTTTGTGAAATATTCAAGGTCATTTGCTCAAACTAGATAAGCTATTAAATCCACTTTTCAAAAGTCTCAAGTGCATCTTATAGCTCATGGGTTTTTCTAACAATTATTTGAATCTGCATGTTTTACGGCTTTAATATTTTTGTTGACAAGAAAAAAGGGTCGATTGTGTGGGCAGGAGGAGCCATATAGCAAGTTGAATCTGCTTGGCAAAAATGTGATCACAGCATTGCGTAAAAAGAGACATAAACCGCGTGGCATTTTTAGCAGACGAAAAACGTCTTGTTTCCTCATTTCAAAGTAACAAACAACACACAGTTCCTATCTTAATCATATTTATGTTCTTCTTCGTTACCAGCTCTGGGCCTCTTGTCTTACTCAAAAACTCTCTGACCAAACAAAGAGCTTCTATGATTTCCCTGTTTGGTAGCTAATCGTTAGTCTCCTGTATCTCAAAGGGTTTGTCCCGATCTCAAATGCATCGTCTTAGAAGTACTCAAGTAGCGAGATTAATCGTTGTAAAACATAGGAATAAATATTTTATAGATATTTTGTGTTAAAAGTAGGTGTTTGGATAACCGATATCCGATTTATAACGAAATCCAAAAATCAAATGGGTTCAATGGTATGGAATTTGTAAACCCAACTCGATTTAGAACCAAACCTTATTGATCTTCTTCGTACAATGGTCTCTGTATTTTGTGTCTCCAGAATTTGTTGGCGACTGATTTCTTTTTCAAAACACGTTTAATTTGTCTCCGTCATAATGTATTTTTTGGACGCTACTGCTGATTTCAGTGTCAAAGAAAAGAACAAGGATTAGCATGTAGGTTTCAAAAGTCTGAAGTCAATCTTCAGCTCGTGTGCTATTCTAACGATTTGTGCTTATTTGTGAAAATGGGTGTTGTATTTCGGATATGCAGGTTCTGTTCATTAGGCTTTAAGAACATTTCCAATGGTAGTTTTCAGAAGAGTTTTTTAACATTTAAAGAAAAAGAAAATTAAATAAAATTGAAAGACAGAAAGAGCAAAAAAATTTAATTATGAGTTTTTAAAAAATTGTAAGATATTAAAAAGACAGATGTCATTCAAATATATGACTAACTGGTTTACAGAAATAAAACATAAATAAATAATTATAATACTAATATTTTAGACCAGGTGCTCTAACACAATAAAACTTTTTGACAAGCGGCTCACCAGAAATTTGATCACGGCGTTGGGTAAAAAGAGAAATAAACCGCGTGGCATTTAAGAAGACAAAAAACGTCTTGTTGCCTCGTTTTCAAGTACCAAACAACACGCAGTTTATATCTCTATCAGATTTCTGTTTTGTTCTTCATCACTCGCTCTGGGGCCTCTCTGACCAATCCCAAAGCAAAGAGCTTCTGCGATCTTTCATCCTCCTCTGGTTTCGTATCTAATCGTAAGTCTCCTTATATTTCAAAAGGGTTTTGTCTTAGGAGTAATCAAGTAAAGAGATTGATCGCTGTAATGTACGACTCATAGAAACGTAACCTAGATCTAGACTGGGGGAATCAAATTTTGAGAAAGTTTGTTTCTTTCAATTGCAGTGATTTGAGGGGAAAGAGATGGGTTTCATAATGGAGTTCGCGGAGAATCTGGTGCTGAGGCTGATGGAGGATCCGGAGGTGAGAGACAGGAAAGCGAGGGAGCACATATATGAGATGCACGAGAGGTGCAAGAAGATTAAGGAGATGTGGGCTTTGCCTATTCGTCCTTATGGTTTCTGGACTTTTGAGCGTCACAACGCTCAGCTTCGTTGGGATCCTCAGATTAGCCAAGTTGCTGGTCGTAGGGACCCTTATGATGATCTCCTTCAGGACCATCCTTCCTCTTCTTCATCCTCAAACTAATCATACAATGGTGAGTTTTATCTTATCATTACTAGTAGCTGCAATGGTCTGTATATGCTTTAGGAAATGGGTTTGAAGAGTGAACTATTAGTGTTTGCGCTTTGATATGATAATCTTGATTTTTGATGCTTCTCTTGACCTTGTAAATGTTTTATGTTCGGTAGTAGTATATCCACATTGTGACGTGGATTGGTTTATATTGTTTATTCCAGGAGTCTCTCTTCTTACATATTTAAGTTTCAGCTCGTTAGCAAAAGTAGCTCATTGTTGATCCATTTGTTTCGTTTCTTGCAGGCAGAAGATGCGTTGTGATGATGTCTGGATAGATGCATGTGTCTCTGTTTCAGTTCCCGATTGTACTCCCTTCGTTACTTTTTTTTTTCAGGTGTCTTGAAGCGTGGTACAAACTCAATAATAATACTCACTCTAGACTTGTTTACAAATGAGAGAGGAGTATACTCTCTCATTGTTTCTTGGTAAAGTTGTTTTGATTCTCCATTTCCATCTTTGAATATGAATATACTTTCCGAAGTGATGAGTCTTTGTCATGTTATTTACTTATTTATAGTTTTGTTGCTCAACTATTTCCTTCTTGGTTTACTAATATTAACGCATACACTAAGAAATGAAACACTTGCTACAAGTCCAAGTTCTGTCACCAATGAGAGGGCCTGATCAAATCATTTACACAAGTAAACAAACCAAACTCTCCAAAGGCAACCAAACCACGAATGTTTCAATCAATATCTGACTAAGACGACTGTTCTAAGTTGCGACAAAATCCTTATAGGAGATTCCAGCAAGTGTATGCTTCCGATAGACTGGTGATCTTATAATTTAGGTTCAGAATTAGTGGTTATCGAATGAGGAACAGTAACGGAAAATTTTACAATAGCAAAAATGATTCACTAGTGTAAGTAATCCCCAATAAACATGTTTGCGTTTACTGCAATATATTCTCAAAGGGAAAAGAAGAATGAAAATAGTCTGCAACAGATATACTAATCCAGAACGGGAAAAGAAACGATAAAGCAAAAGGCAGCGTCTGATACGGAATATCATAAAACCACAACAAGTCTCGTACCAAAAGTAACAAAGATCATAATACTTAAGCATGGGAATAAAGCGAGTGTATCAGGAGAGTTTATGGATTATGGGAATGGGCAGATACTATCATAGCCACTGAGTATGGTGGCTTTCGTGTATGATACTGTGGTACCATCATCAATTAGCCTGAGATTTCTGGCGCTTCGAGTACTGCAGGATAGGGTCTCTCACCTGATAACCAAATTCCAAAAGGGCATGTTAGTTTCAAAATTATCACTTTTTAAGTTGAAAACATAAAAGACTCTGTGGTTTTGTATTAACAGACCGTGCTGGTTTTCCTGTAACGCCTGTCTTGTGAGGCTTGGCTAGAGTCTGTTCCCGCGTCCGTGCAGATTTTAGCAGCCATTCCTTTTACAGCAAAACTCTCCCTCGAAGCCACAGGCTTAGCCAATTATACCAGATTAGGTACACTTAAACAAGAGTAAACAAAAAGTATATGTTTATTCAGTGGTGTGTGATCAACCTGTGCATTGCTGCTCATCGGAGTGTTATTAGCTTTGGAGATGGTCTGTTCACTTAGAACCGATCCGTTCTGCTGCATCGCAGATCTCCCTTTCATGCGTGTCAAGTCTGATCCAATAGAGTGGATGCCTCCGCGTGTAGATACATCTGCTTGTTTTCAGAAACGTTTTTGCGTGAACATCAAGACCGGTTAACACAGCTAAAAGCTAGGGACGGAAAAGAGTATACCTGGGGTTAGTTTGGCGTCTTGGCCGTTGGTCTTGTTTACAGTCTCTTCAACATCCACGTCCTGCGAAACCATTCTCATTAGAAAGCTCTTCCAAGGATTTGTTCAACAGTCTGGAAAATTACCATATCATCATTTGTGGCAAGAACTTTTCTGACTTCATTTAGCTTATTCTCGGTTACAACTGAGTGAATTACACGCTTCCCTGTATATACAAATTTCATCAGTGAGGAAGCCTTACGACCAACAAAACTTAAAAGAGAAGGGTCTGAAGTGAGACAGCAAACCTAGTCTGCGGTTGCTAGAATCTTCCACGTAGCCCTCTTGGATCATTCGGTCAATTAGCTTACGAACTTTCGTCTGGTTGGCTTCACCATCCAACATGTTGTGAAGCTTTGTAATTGTCACATATTGCATCGGAAGAGAATGGTACAGAGCCTAACAAAAAAAACGTGTGTCAATGATGGATCTCAAGATCATGTTTATTTAGCTATCATTTTTGCATGTATATTAAACATAGAGTAGGAAGTCAGAGTCTCTTACTTTCATGTACATGTACTCTTCAGGAGCTATAGATTTCTCGTCCTTGGAAGCAGTTTTACCATCAGCTTCATCTTTCACAAAGTTGAATTCGCTCCATGGTGTCTGGTTATGTTTTGGGGTTAGCTGATGGTCAAGATAAATTAAAAAGCAAAGAGAATGACATCAAATGGATAGGATCAATTGTATACCTTTTCTCTGTTTATAGTGTATGTTTCCTTCCCTGTTTTCGAAAGAACACCTTCTTTCTCCAGCTGATCCATGATTTCTGAAAGTCAGGATGTAACTGTTAGTGGAGGAAGATAGACTCTGAAGTTCACAGTATATAGTAATTGTAGAAAGCTGTAGATTTCATATTCATCGATGCTTCATGGTTCCGTGTTGGTAGTGACTTTCATGTAGCACTGATTTACCTTCAGTCAGAGCCTGGAATAACAAAAGAGAGTGGCTTAGAACGGCAAGAAACTAACTATGAAAGAGCTCGGTTACACTTCCTAAGGTAGATAGGAAGAGGAAAAACATATTACTATTGAGATATCTGGGAAGTTTGCAAGAACATCTGTGAGCTCCAGAGTATCGAGGTGGCGGGAGTTAATCCAGTCCTTCACCCTTTCTAGCTGCTGTTGAGACTCAACCGGATCCTGTGTGTTATCTTGAAACATTTCACAGGTAGGTGAAATCAGAGGAAGCTTTTCCTATTCGGCAAAGTCAAGTTTTTGCGCTAATATTTTATAATAGTTCACCTTCATCAACCTCTCCATCATCATCCTCTTGTTTCTCTGTTAGATTAACAGGTTTACTCAGTTTAGTGCAAAACTTAACTAGACTGTCACATTAAACTAAGATTTGTTGTAAGTCATCATTACCTACTGGCGCCAGAAGGAATTGAGTTTCTCTTGTTTGACTTATCTGGAAACAAAAGAAAAAAAACAGATTACGTTTTAGGCAAACCACGTAGAATGTAAAGATTGAGTAAAAAGCAGATAAATGACTGTTAACCTCGCTATCTGAATCAGAAGGCTGCTCATCATGTACAGAATTAGGTCCTGTACTCTTTCCATCATCTTGCATGTCATCATTTTCATCCGCACAAGGATCAAGAACGCTCTTGACCTGCACAGATCATCCACAATGAGTAGACATCATAAGACGACATATGTGTAGCGAGTTACATATTTTTAATCACATTACCTTAAGCGTTAACACGAGATGTTTGCTATTAACATTCCCAACTTCCATTCTCAGAGGATCCTTTGTCCAGACATGCTGAGCTTCTTCTTCTGTACAGCCTCTGAAGAAAGGTGGCTCGTAATCTGGTGGCTGCAAAAATATTCAAGTAACAGATGTCAGTCTTTCTTCTGAGCATTCAATCATGCAGAGTGGAGCAAAGTGAGATCAAATGAACAGCATTGACATTTTTCATAAAGAAAGAAAAAAATTGTATGTAAACACAACCAAAAAAGGCTGTATGTGCGTAACAAGAGTATAGAATTTATAAGTAAAGTAGGAGTTCACAAGGGCAGAATCTGATTGCTTGATATCAGTGTTTATATCGCAGAGTCATTACAATAAAGACGCTCTATTCAAACTGAATTAAGATCATAATAATATCACCAATGTTTATCGAACTTATGAATGCTATAACCATACCGTGACATCATCGTAGTACATAAGCTTCATCACTATGGTGCGCTGGAGCAGAAACAAAAAAAAGTAAACTCTGTCATCAGCAATGTGGAAACTGATGTAAATGGAATACCCCTGAAGGATAGTTAAAATATTCATCACCTTGTCTGGCATTTTGTCGAGGGTCCTCATCAACTGAACTAGTGTGCGAACCATTTTGCAAGCTGAACTCCTGGTTTCAGCACAATCATGAAAATTACAAAGCAAGTTAGCGAAGACAAAACCATTTAGACCTCAAAAATATCTTAACACAGTGCACACCTCATTTGATTTTGGGTAATGTCAGCAGTGGAGTGAAAAGTTCCTCCATGTTTCTTAGTTCCAGTACGACTGATGTTCATCCTGACATCTTGGCTATCAGAATCCGAATAGCTGAAATTAACTGCAGTAATACAGGCTCTTCATCAAAATCAACAACGGATGATTCAAATATATTAAAGTAGAAAGTTGCGAGCTCTCAGTCAATCGTATAATCCAACAGCAAACCATACTTTTTAACAAAAAAGCTAATCAACCATCTCGCAAGAACTTACATGAGTATTCCTCAATCATCGGACCCTCAACTGATTCACATATGCAGAACATGAGCGTCTTCAAATACTTCTTCTGTAGCGCATCGTAGACACCTAGACCCAAGTGATGAGAACACAATCAGTCAAATACAGTTTACAAGAAGCGTAATAAAATGCTAAAATCATTAGTATAGAAAAAACCTTTTTCCATCCAGTCAATCAGTCGGCGTGATTCAGGATCTATAGGCAACAGCTTCTTGATCTTCATATCTGTTTCAAAATCATCCAGCCAGTTACTATTTTCTATAGTTATAGAATTTGAGATATATTAGATTAGCTTGTTACCTAAAGCAGGAACCGATTTATCATTGAAGTAGTTCTCGGGAAAGAGGCCCCTGATGTAGCTGATGTTGAAGATAGCGATACGAAGCAGATTCCTAGTCTATTTCAACAAAAACCAACACCGATACAAAGACGTCAGCGTTTAACGCGCATTAACGAAGAAACCGTTCACGATTCTCTTCAAATCAAAATGTATCGCAGTGATTTGAAACGTAATCGAGGTACGAAATCAATCTCTAAACAGTATACTAGATCTAAATCAAGATAATCTGCTAAAATCACGAGGAAGCAACGAGCCATTTTCACAAAATTCAAGAGACGAAATCTCCATCATATCTCTCATCTCTAGATGATAAACGAAGACCAAAATCAATTCCGATGATGAACGTAAACAAAAATCCATATCTAGATGATTAACGCGAACTGATCGAGATCAGTAAACTCTCGAAAACAACAAGTAAATAACGATAAACTTAGCGAATCCATAAGAAACGGAAACGAAAGCTCGATGAAGGCGGTTCGCTTAGCTTACCAGAAGGAGCGAGTCCTGCTCGGTGATCTCAGCTTCCTTGAGCTTCTGAGCCACTACCTGAGAGAAGAATAAGAAGAAGAAAAAAAGCAACGCGAAAATCAGATTCGAGAACTAGAACGAAGCGAAAACTTCACCCAGGTTAGGGTAAATCGATGATCGGCTTCCTCTTTACTCACCATTTTCGAGAGGTTTGGAGTGGAGAAGAAGATTCGTTTCCGCTAGTAAACTTCGAGATAGAAAGAGAAAGAGAAATTTTCGAAAAATAAATTGAAATGGGAGTGAGAGAGAAAGCGAGTTTCACAGTTTATAGGGAGAAGGATATTTAGGGGCAAAGTTGGTATTTCAGGAAGATAGTAGGGGTAATATTGACCGATTTCATCTAACTTCCTATAGGCTAAAACAGTCACGCACAAGCGCTACCCAAATCAGTTGCTCTGAGCGGACCCCACCTCAGGGGTTTCAATTTTTTTTGAGTATTGTTTTAAAAATTATTAAGGGAAAGTACCTCAACTTTATGAAAATTTATAATCAGCCCCTAGAACTAACCTTTTCTTTTTGTAAAACAAAATTAAACAATGCCCTATGTAACAAACTTAATTTTGTGAGAAGTATAACATCTTTTTATCAATAAAACATGTCGTTTTTACTGTTACACATACATAGTTACATATTAAAGAAAAATTAAATATTTAAAAAAAATAAGTATAGGAAGGACAAAACTAATTGGTTGGTAATAGTAAGTTGTAAGTTTATAACTAGTAAATAAATTAAATCATTAGTTTATTTACGAATTTGCAACTGAAAGTGCAGATTGCTCATTACCGAAAGAAATTGACTCTGAAATTGACAGATTAAACAAACAATCAAACCTCAATAATGAAAGTTTTGCACCAAACCCAAGATAGGGTATAATGTTTCTTGCCTCTGATTCAGCAAGTAAGAAGTTTTACAAAAAAATAATAATTTCTTGGACGTTTCTATGACTGGTTTGAGTGATCGTAGTGAAATGAGGTTCATAAGAGTACGATCAATGTAGAGGATCTGATCACTGATCAGTGGAGTGAATTTGCATGTGAAGGCTCATTAATGAAACAACATTAATGTTACCAACTCATTAGTTCATATTTGTGGTCTAGTGAACGAGGTGAGGATTCATATGTGGGTTGAAGCTAAAGGCGAAGCTGGGGTCTTATATGGGTGCATGTGCCCCCAAACATTTTCTAAAATTAATACTTTTACTAATTTTTCAAGTGCACCCATAATAATTTGTAATATACATCTACTGGAAAACTAGATAAATCCATTTAACAAAATAAAAGTAACTTAATCCATTCAAGAAACCAGTGATGGTAAGCTAGAGTGCTGAAGTTGTCTTTTTGTATAAGTTCTATCATTCAGTTTGAGGAAAAACTGGATCGTCGAAAGCGGGATGTTAATATGATCGATCATATGAGTTTGTGATAGACCTTTTGAAAGGGAAGTGCTAAGCTGGCTAATGCATGAAAAGAAGAAGAGAAGATGCAATTAGTAGACTTGTGAAGAAAGACTAAGACTTGTTTAGAAAAAGAGGTTATATTGAGAGAATTATGCATGTTGTGAGGTGTATGGGGGATATTAGGAGAGAGAGAGAGAGAGAGAGAGAGAGAGCTAGGAACTCTTGTCAAACCCTCTGTTTCTTTACTGTGATTGGTGTTGATCAATATGTTGTGTTGTTCTATATGCAGTACATGCAAACACACAAAAATAAGGAAACATATTGGTTGTTAGATTTTTTGCTTTTATACGGGAAAATTGGATCATATCAGCCTAATCATTTGGAATATTTTTAAACTTTTTTTTTTTTGAAGAAAATATTTTTAAACTTTTGGATGGCTGTTTTCAGGTTTCTATGAACTTGTAATCTAGAAATTGACAAATTGTCTGTTTTCTTATGATTATTTACTATACTAACTTTAATAATGTAAAATTTGTTTGGGAAGATGCGTGTCGTTGAAATATAAGTGTGGTTCGGATTTGAAATCTCAAAAAGAAGCAAATGATGCTTGTTGTTTAAATTAAGTTGATGTAAAAATTAATATCACACTAGATTAAGATCCGCGCCTTGCGCGGGATAAACATTATATATAAAAATTATTTTATGTATTATATGTTCTTACATATTATGAAATAATAAATATATATTGAATAATTAAAACTCAGTAACTATTACATATATAATTAAATTAGTGCGAATGTATAAATCAAATTTATTAATCCAAACAATTTTTTAAAAAATTTGATAGGATATGTAATTAAATTTAAATGATATTAACATACATATTATATTTTTAATATTAATGTCTATTAAATGATGCTTTCTACTCATATGTTTTTTTGATCATGTGTATCTTTAATA
>NC_027753.1:32551359-32557089 GCF_000695525.1 Brassica oleracea var. oleracea
TTTTTATAATATGGTTATTGTGATTTTTTAAAATTATTTTAATAGTTTAAAATTAAACAAATTTGATAGAAGATACATTATTTTTTTATCAGATATTTATTATTCAAAATCATTAATTGTCATATATACTTTAGCCACATTAGGCAATTCCGTAATCTTTATTTAAGGAAATAATAAATGACATTAATAATGAATTTATGGTTAGTTTAATAAAAAACTTATTATATAATTAGATGGACCAACATATTTCTCTAATAATTCTAAGAATCATCCTAGTGATGACACGTGGCTACAAAAAGAAGTTGTAATGTTTCACAAATAATATATAGGGGATATCTTTCGTGGGTGTAGTTGATCAGAATCTCGTAAAATCGAGATACAGCGAAAACACAAAGCACAGAGTAATTCCAAGAGCTCGTATATCTTTTATTAGAAATCCTTTACACAATCTCTTACAGATTTGTTTGATCCGAATTACACAACTCGACACGGATCGATTTCTAACAAACCCAACTTGCTTGACTCAACATCTGTTGAACAAGTCTACCAATTCACTCAGCTATGAAACCCCAAAACCCTTTGTGTTTCTCTCTGAGAATTACAACGTGAAAGCTCTAACCCTAATTTTAGGTAAAGCCACCATATATATTAAATAATCTTTTTCTATTATCTAATATAATAGTTTCTATATTTTAGCATCACCAAATATTCCAATTTGTGATCTAATAACATTCTTTTAATGTTTATTTCATCAACCAAGCATTTGGAAATATCACACATCATCGCATCTTGACGTTTCCTTTTTATTCTCCGAAGCATGTGTCACACATTACTCTCCATGTGCAACACATGTACACGAACCAAAACTCCACCACAGCTGCAACCTATCAAGCTCCAAGTTCTTGAGCTTACATTCTCCCCCTTTTTCACTGAGTTTTACAACTCAAGCTCAATAACCTCTAAGCACAATATGCATCATACATCCTATCAAAGTATTAACTTAAACTCCCCCTGAATCAAGTACCATCTCCCCCTGCTTGAGTGGAAAACTCTGTGAAAAACTTCATGATACTTGTTGGACCATCAAAACCCTCAACTCGTTCTACGCCATCGAACTGGTTCTTCAAGTTCAGTATATTGATCAACCATTCGAGTGTATGACACATTGGTATGCTCGTGCGACACACCTTTCGTAAACTTGGGATACAGATCCTTCTTAGCTATCCATACATATCCATACCTTCTAGGTTCCACATAACAAATGTTCATCTTCTAAGCTCGCTTAATCTGGTGTCTTCGAGAATAACAGAAATCAACCTTATGACCATGATTCCCACAAAACAAACAACCGTTCCTCCTAGTTATTGCATGCTTTGGAGAGTGTAGTTTTGTCTGAGCATTAGGTTCTTTTTTCACAGGTGCAGATGTATGTCTTTTCTCATCTTTCGAGCTACTTTCAGGGTGAGATGGAGTACCTTCTACAAACTTTATAACATCGACTGGAATAGCTTGATCCTTTGGAGCAGCACCCTTGTATTCTAAGCCCCAATTCACCTTTGGAGGTTGTCCAACTGATAATATCTGATCTAAAGTTTCAGATCCTCTGTTTAACATCCTTAACTTTCTGTAATTTTCACTGAGTTCTCTTTGCAGCAGCTGACTTTTCTCGCGTTCCTCATTCAATAGTTGTTTCGTCTGATCATATTTCGTCTCCATACTCTTTAGATTGTAGGCCTGTTCAGAGATTTTCTTCTGTGAACTATGTGGATCAGCCTCCTTCTCTTCTTTTGACACTCCAGTCTCAGATTTATTGTTGGTTTCCAACTCTAGAATGCTCACTTTTGCTTTCAGCATTGTTGTATCTTTTATCAGCTGAAAATTTTCTTCACTGAGTTTAGCAAATTGACCAAACAGAACCTGATACTCAGCTAGAAGATCCGCATCTATATCACTTTCTGCATCATTATGTGACACATCGGAGTTGGTGTGTGACACACACGACGCACGAAATTCACCTTTAGTGATGTCTTTTTCAGACCCTATAGCTCCATGAAGAGCCACGAAATTGAGAGCATCTTCTTTTCTTTCTGGCTTTTTATCATTGCAAATTCTCTTCATCTTCATCTTCTTTGTGTTCACACAATCTGATTTTATGTGCCCATAACCATTACATCCATTGCACTTGATTTCTTTTCTCTTGAATGATGGACAATCTGTTTTGACATGTCAAATACCATGACAATTAAAACACACCCCTTCCTGCCTTTTATGTCTTTCTTCTTCTCTAGGCAGTCTGTCGTTGGACATCTTATACAAAAGATTCATGGTTTCTTCAAGTTTCTGAATCATCAGGTGAATAGATTCTTCAAGTTTTTTAGCTCTTTGGATGTTCATCGGCTGTAATTCTAGAGTCTTGAGCAGGCTTTGAACACTTAGATTCCAATTCCATCTCCTCAGCCTTTAATATCCCTACTGCCTCAGCGAACTTTAGTTCATCAGTGTTCATTGTCAATGTTATCGCGGCTTTTTTTGCTGCAAACTTAGTAGGCAAACATCGCAAAAACTTCTTCACCAATTTTGCATTTTCGTATTTTTTACCTAAAACTTGTGCTTCATTGGCTATGGAGCTACGCTTTGCACTGAAATCTCATATCTTCTCATCATCAGTCATCCTTATGTCTTCAAACTGTGATGCAAGCAAGTCCAATCTTATCCTCCTAAGATTCGCAGTACCCTCAAAAGCATTTTGTAGTATATCCCAAGCCTTCTTAGCTGATTCACATCCCTGTATAAGCTCAAATTGCTTTCCATCTACAGAACTGAAGATTGTATTCAGTGCTTTCGCATTAAACCTTGAAAGTTTTTCTTTGTTGTAGTCCACTTTGTCTTCGGTTTAAGTGTCTTCAAGCCATCTTCTTGCATCACACACAGTTCTTCCCATCCAAATTGAACAACTGTCCAAATATCTCCATCAGCTCCACGTAAGTTTGCTCTCATTCTCACTTTCCAGTACCCATAATTCACATCATTCAGCAACAACATATTATGTGCCAAAATTGCCATAGTCTCTTCTCAGGATCTCACCTTGGTTCGAAGAACTCTTCTTCGTTTAGATGTCCTGCTCTGATACCAATTGTAAAATCGAGATACAGCAAAAACACAAAGCACAAAGTAATTCCAAGAGCTCGTATATCTTTTATTAGAAATCCTTTACACAATCTCTTACAGACTTGTTTGATCCGAATTATACAACTCGACACGGATCGATTTCTAACAAACCCAACTTACTTGACTCAACACCTGTTGATCAAGTCTACCAATTCACTCAGCTATGAAACCCCAAAACCCTTTGTGTTTCTCTCTGAGAATTACAACGTGAAAGCTCTAACCCTAATCTTAGGTAAAGCCACCATATATATTAAATAATTTTTTCCTATTATCTAATATAATATTTTCTATATTTTAGCATCACCAAATATTCCAATTTGTGATCTAATAACATTCTTTTAATGCTTATTTCGTCAACCAAGCATATGAAAATATCACACATCATCGCATCTTGACGTTTCCTTTTTATTCTACCACAGCAGGAACCTATCAAGCTCCAATTTCTTGAGCTTACAAATATACTTGCTCAAGCTTGATTTGATGTGGTTAATACAAGATAATGGGAGCTTAAGATCATGCACGTGGAAAAAGGTACTGAAAAAGGGGTAATTAAGCGTTTTATAAATAACTAATGTAGTGAAGAATTAATAGAGTCGAAATCTATATGTTTTATTTGCTTATTTATTATATATTTATATTTACTTTAGATATTTTGTGTGTTTTATTATAATTATTTTAATAAAATATAACTTTAAAGAAATAGATAAAATTGTGAATTTGCACTAAAAAAAAGTCGGAGAAAAAATTATATTGGTTATAAAAAAATTGATGGTAAAAATGATATAATTAAATTTGTTATAATACATTGATATTTAATTTAACTAATTTAGAATGATTAAAATTAATTAAAACTACTTAAATCAGATTCTAAAATAATGGTAACCGATTTGTTGCATAAACTAATTTTTAAAACATCAATAAAAAGTTAAAAAACTGTTATATCACTATATTAATTTTTATGATGGCCATCTTTAAGAAAATTCAGGTTGGGTATAGCCAGTTTCTTAATTTTCGGACTATACTATTTTTTATGCGCCCCCTAAAACAGAAAGAAGTAGCTAAATACAATCGGCAATCTTCATAGTATTAAAAGTCAGAAAAACACAACAATATGTGAAACATTAGTCTTCTTCATCTTGCTTCTCATCGTCGCCATAACAATCGAAGCATACAAAGTTAACTCATCGGTTTCTGTTTTTAAAGTATTTCAATTCAGACATGATTTGGCTATATTAAAGTATTTATTAGAGCGTCATCACTGGTAAGAAATTCATAGTATTTAATATATTTTAATATTCAAAATTATTACCATTAAAATAGTGCCAAGTGTTGAGAAAATCTTTCACACATACTAACTTTCTTTTCGTAGAAAACTAGGTGTCTAAAAAAATTTAAAATATTTTTAACAGATAAATATAAATTATATTTTAAAATAAATTTTTTATTAATATTGTAAATTTTCATTTTCGTATCAATATTTTAATATAAATTTGATTTAATTAAATATAAAAATTATATTTAATAATATGCATGTATATATTTGAAATTAACTCACCCTATAGCCTTCAAAACTCTCAGTTAAATCCTTCAAAGCTAGGTTAAAAGTTTCAGTGACTAGAACGGGATGAACTAGGTTCAGCGATCAATGTACTTTCGACGCTACACAAAAATAATATAAGAATCTAAGAACACTTACGTCTAGAAGCGAAATCCACAGGAGAAACGCGAAAGCTGCCTGAATCGGTCCGAGAGAGAGAGAGAGATCGAATTCTAGGTTAAGTGGGATTTGTAAACTCGTAGAAAGAGAGAATGGGAAAACTTGTATATTTACTTACTCGATCCTATCAACCCAAATCTAAATTTTACATATTCGAGCATATTTTAAACTGATATTCTAAAATATTTTTAACCGATTCTAAAATATAGACTCTGCATGTAAAAAATATTTTAGAATATCAGTTTAAAATATCGACAGAAGCTCGAATATGTAAAGTTTAGATTTGGGTTGATAGGATCGAGTAAGTAAATATTCTAAAATATTCTAAAACTAGCGTAAGACATGCGCCTTGCGCAGGGTGAGTTTATTTGTTTATATTATCGATAGTATCTTTTATATCTTTGATCATTTTATTTTTATATATAAAATATTTTTATTGTTATTATATAATTTCTTTATGATGGATCGGATCAATTTTTATTAAAAATAATGGAAAAAACTATAATTAATACATCATGGGTTGATCGGATTGAACATTAAACAAATTATGACATAAAACCCTTATTTTTTCCATCGAACACATTCTTGAAAAAAGTGAACAGTATTGTTTTCACAATTGAATTATTTTGACTTTTATGTTCCATATGATTTTGAAAGCTTTCAAATCAACCATCGAATTGATACATGTCATTTTAATGTTTTTAGTCGTATACTTAAGGAAAACTTAAATTTTTGTAATTTACATTTTTTAAAAAAATTCAAAATATAACATATAAGAAAAAATCTAACATATAAGAAAAATATAACATATAAGGTGTCCTCATTTTTGTATTTTAAAGTCGTTT
>NC_027753.1:32558314-32576867 GCF_000695525.1 Brassica oleracea var. oleracea
ATTTTTTCATTTTTGTAATTTAAAGTCATTTTAAAAAATTCAAAATATAACATATAAGAAAAAATCTAATTTTTTTATTATATGGTTAATGTGATTGTTTAATTTTTTTTAATAATGTAAATTTAAACAAAATTGAAGAAAGATGCAAAAATTGTTATCAAATCTTTATTATTCATAATCATTAATTGTCATATATATGTAAATCATATTAGATAATTCCGTAGCTTTTATTTAAAGAAAGAATACACACTTCATATATTTTAGGTTAATATAATGTTCTCTAGTGTTATATAATTATGAAACAATGTGACATCATTAGATTCTCTAGAATTCCTTGAAATGAAATTTAGAAGACATTTGAAGTGCCACCTAGGATTTAAGAGTTTTTTTAATTAATACAAAATTAAGATTCTAAATTTTCAAATGCTTATCAATTAATATACAGAGGATACTACTCCAGCCGATTGATTCTATAACCGACTACGACTTTAACACTCCCCCTTTATATTATTGGTATTAGTTTATAACTTAGTTTGGTGTATGTAAAAGTGAAAAGGGGTGTGTAAGAATCGTAATTGTGAAAAGTCACATTTATGTCTACTCTTTTATATCAAGTCTTCACATTTTGAACTATTTCCACTTTGATCAAGTTGAAATAAAATTTAACAGGGTATAGAAAAAAAAATATATAAAACATGGTATCAAAGCTTTTAAAATTCAAGCTCCAATCGAAGCACAAAGAAAAACATATTCAAAATATTAGTAGTATACATAACTATAACTATTTATATTGTTTAAGGTTTGCTAGTATACAATAAATTGAAGCAATATTAGACTTATAATTAAGTAATTCTATGCAATAATTAAAACAAGATAACACTTTTTTGAAGTCTCTTTGTTTTTTTTTTCAACTAGGATAAGATCCGTGTTTCGCGCAAAATGAAAAATGAAAGTCAATGTTCAAAAACATTTAGGTGATGTATTTAACTGAGAGTGTTAAGTGATTTATATCAATGTTGGGCTGATGTAATTTGAATTTCAGTTTTTAATAGAATGCCCTTTTAACAAAAATAAAATAAAAATTTTAGGCTTCTTATTTTCAGATTTCTTTTTCTTAGAGCATCTGCATCAATGAACCCCCTTTCGGGGTTCATAAGGATTTTTTATATTTTTTTAGTGGGACCATGAATAGTGACGAACTTCTATCTATTGTGTTCCTGCATTGGTGAACCTGAAGAAGGGGTTCATAGGAATAAAATAATATATTTTTTTAAGTTTTCAATATATTGACAATACATGAATAAAATATAATAATTTTTAAAATATTTTAAAAGTTTTTATTCAATACATTAAGAATATTCATGAATATACAAAGATTATTCATCTACATTACCAAACTTTTTCCATACATTTTCAACTAAATCAGCTTTCAAACGATCATGTTTCTCTGAATCTCGAACTTCATTGCGAATGCCTAACATATTACCGATATTAAAACTTGTTCTCCTTTTCACCTTGGAACTTCTGCTTGACTCTCCTGACTCGAACTCAGATGTATCAATTTGAGTGTATCCGTCTCGTTCGTTCTCTACTATCATATTGTGCAATATGACACAAGTTCTCATAATCCTTCCTATCTTTTCCTTGTCCCATAGTAGAGCTGAGTTTTTAAATATTGAAAACCTTGATTGCAATACTCCAAAAGCCCGTTCGACATCTTTTCTGGTGGATTCTTGACGTTCAGCAAATAGCTTTGCTTTAGGACCTTGAGGAAGTGGGATGGATTGGATAAATGTTGACCAATTTGGATAAATTCCGTCAGTAAGGTAGTAGGCCATACGATAAGTGTGATTGTTGACCTTGAACTTAACTTTAGGTGCTCGACCTTGTAAAATGTCATCAAAAACTGGTGACCGATCAAGAACATTGATATCGTTGAGGGTACCTGGTAATCCGAAAAAACGCGTGCCATATCCAAAGATCTTGTGATGCCACAGCTTCTAAGACAATTGTCGGCTTTCCTGAACCACGTGTGTACTGACCTTTCCAAGCCGTTGGGCAGTTTTTCCACTCCCAATGCATACAATCGATGCTGCCTATCATCCCTGGAAACCCGCGTACCTCTCCAACATCGAGTAATCGTTGAAGATCATCCTCATTAGGTCTTCTTAGATACTCATCTCCAAACAATTGTATTATCCCATTAGTGAAATTTTCCAAACATAAACGTGTTGTACTTTCACCAAGTCGGAGATATTCGTCATATGTATCTCCCGATTGACCATATGCTAGCATACGTATAGCTGCCGTACACTTTTGAAGTGCAGATAGCCCGTACCTTCCGTGAGCATTTCTTCTTTGCTGAAAGTATGGAACTTCACTACTTAGGCGATCGACAATGCGAAGGAACAATGGCTTGTTCATTCGAAAACGCCGCCTAAACATTTCCGGTGGGTATGTAGGATTTTCCTTGAAATAGTCGTTCAATAGTTGATTGTGTCCAAGTTCCCGATTTCTTTCGATATAAGCTCGTCTCTTCGGGTTGTTGGCTTGACCATCAACTATTGAGTCGATGAAATTATCAACTACTTGGTCGACCATTTCTTCTAAAGCTTCATCTACTTCATCACTTGATGAGGAAGACATTGTTGAAGCAATTTATTTCTCTTTTCCTTCCTACAAAAGGGAAAAGGGGGTTTGTAAATCATATTTAATCCTATTATTATTTTCTTTATTTCATTAAAACTTATAAAAACATTACTATCTTACAACAACATTATTTTTTTTCCTTTAAAACTTATAAAAACATTACTATCTTACAACAACATTATTTTTTTTTCCTTTAAAACTTACAAAAACATTACTATCTTACAACAACATTATTTTTTTTTTCCTTTAAAACTTATAAAAACTTATGGATATGTAAAAAATAGTGAAGAAAAGTTTTGAACTAACCTCTATGGATTGGTTGATGACAAGGAGAAGTGATCGTAATGTTGACAAGAATCAAAGCTAGTGTGGAGAAGATAATGATTGTATGAAAGTGTGGTGATAGTGAGAAGAATCGTGGTGATGGTTGTATGAAAGTGTGAAAGTGTGGTGATGGTTGAGAAGAATCCAAGCTAGTGTGGAGTGATCATAGTTTTGTGAGAAGAATCAAACAACATTTTATATATAGAGGAGTGAAAGAGGAGTTGCACAAACAGAAGTGAGAGACATAGTTTATATATAGAGACATATTTTACATTTCCGTGAATCAAGTTGATCGGGTACATACACCCGTGAGTACAAAACACCGTGAATCAAGTTGATCGGGTACATACACCCGTGAGTACAAAACATAACATGTGAGTACATACACCCGTGAGTAGAAAACAGAACATGTGGGTACATTCACCCATTAAAGCCGATGAAGTTAAAAGAAGTGTAGAAAGATACAAAATTCTACACTCTCCTGTGAATCAAACTGACATTACCTACTACTACAAGCATCCACCTCCTGCAACCCGTGACCTGATACCTAAAGAAACCAAGATAAAGAACAAGCAACCTGTGACCTGCAAAGCAAAACAGATTCAAACTTATTCAATAAACTTAAAGCAAAACATATTCAACAGATATCAAATGCCATCAAGTTCATATAAACCATTAACCTACTCAAAAATTCAAAAAAAAAATTAAAGCCACTGACCAAATCAAAGCATTTCAGAAATGAGTTTATTTTTAAGAGACACTTCTTGTGGAGAAAGTGTAGCTTCAGTTTTTGCTAGCAAGCGATCAAGGATTTTCTGTTTGGATATAGTATTTTTCGCAGCTAATATGCTCTCTATCTGATCAAAAGCTGCTTCATTCGCGTGCTTCTTGCGTTTGGCTGCGTTGCTAGCCTTAACACCAGGAGGCCTAACATCTTCCTCGGCAGGCACCTCCTCCGCAGGTTCCTTCCGTGATTGAGGGCTTTAACCTCTGCCTGGACATGGAAACAACAACTTTCAGTTAATAAAAAATGAAGGAAAATATTACAAATTTAAAACAAAAAATTTGGAAGTCACTTTACCTCCAGTCTCTCAATCTGATTATTGACCTCTGGCACCCACTTAATCACCAGCTCAACCTCCTCCACACGCTTAGTGAGGCGTTCGATATGCTCCTGGGCACCAATCACCCAAGGCTGACGATAATGAAACCCATCAGCCTTGTTAACAACAAAAACACATATGAGAATCTCGTTTGAAAACAAAAATAAATGGAAAGAATTTAATTGAGAAGAAGCGCTTACCTCGTACTTTTTGCAGCTGAAGAACCGCTTCCCAGAAAGGGTGTCATAGTCGTCCTTCCCCCAAACCTCGTCAATGATTCTCCCACCACAGGGACACCTTGTCGGAATCCCGTATTCTGAATCAGCCACGTATCCTTGCATATTGATGAACTCCTTTTGCCTCTTTGTATCTCTTCTCTCTTCTGCGGGATCCATCTGTACCAGAAAAAACAAAGATTAGAACACAATCAACGGTAAATCGAAACCAGAAACTCGATTTCGAACCCTAACTAAAAACCCCCAAATTGATTTCAAATCCCCGATAAACGAACCCTAAATGGAACCCGCATGACGATTTCAAACCATAAATCGAAACCCCCGTATCGATTTTGAACCCTACATCGAAACCCCCAAATCGATTTTCATTAACCGAAAACGCTTTCGAGCCCAAATCGATTCAATCAAACCGTCAAAATAGTCGATACTGACCTGAGATCGTCTAGGAGAGAGTCCGACGTCGATTAGATCGAGAAAATCTCCGGCTGTCGCGTCGCACGAGAAATCGCCTCCGAGAGAAAGAAACCCTAGCTTTCGAAAACAGAAGAGAAAATGATTCTTCTCACGCGAAACCCTATTTTTCTCTCATTCGACGCGATAACGCGTAGCCACTACCTGTTCGACGCGTGGCTTGAACCCGTATCATACGGGTTTACTCGCAAGAGCCGGATCACCGATTTAAACCCATTAAATCTTTTCTTTCTAATTTTCGGGCCTATGAACCCAAGCCCATGAACCTCTATTAAACCGCTGATGCGGATGCTCTTAGTATCTTTAAATTCAAGGCTCTCAGTTCGTGATAACAATATCTTTGTGAGATTCTATGCATTGGGAAACACAGTCTGCAAGGAAAATATGTGGTTTAAATTCTCCCACTTGCGTACCTAAGAAAGAACAGAATGCTATACTATCCCCCACCATAGCTAGGTAGCTTAAGACCATGTTTATCCCTAAAAATCCATTTGAGTTTCTTAGATTTTTTTTATCTAAAAAAAAAAAAATTAAAAAGCAAACCAATCGCGGACCGCCACGAATCAGTGGAGCCCGCGAACAGTGTAAGAACCTCACTAAAATCGGTTCTTAATTAGTAGTTTTTGTAACCGATCCTTAAGGGTTTTGTGGGGGTCCACGCACTAAGAACTTCACTAAGGACTCCGGATAAACATGCTCTAAATGTTTTTCCGCACCATGTGCAATAAAGTTTTTTTAAATCTAACTTATATTTAAAAATAAATTTTATTAAATATTATAGATTTTACTATTTTCTTATTAATATTTAATATAGATTTGATATATATTAAATCAATTTGTATAAAACTAATAAAAATGATATAACGTTGTATAATTATCAAAAATTTAGCCTAAACAATATTTATAAAATTTATAGGTATACAAAAAACTAATCATCTTACGATTAGATATTTAAATTTTTAAAAAATTGTAGAAATTTTTGAAAAGTTTAGAAATTATTTAGATTTTTTTTATATCTAACGATCAATAAAAATTGACAAGTTAACATGGGCGGACAAGATCGTTTTTGCTGAGTAATTCAATTGCTCGAGTCTTGTATTTTTTATATGGATGAGGTTTGCTTGTGGCGTGTGACAAGTAGAAAACATCGGGTGATCGGAGATTTGTTGGGATTTGGGATCGGGTTTTAAAGGTAAGGTTTGATGAATACATTCCCCGTCCCCCATGACTTGGATCTTAATTATGGTTTTATTTTTATTTATTTTTCAACCAATTAATTATGGTTTTATTATGCGCNNNNGGGGGGGTTGGAGTGTTAGGAAAATTTTATATGATAGTAACTGCGAGGTGGAAGATTTCTTACTCTGTTTTGATTTTACCAAAGAGAGGTTTGGACCACGCCTCCCTCTTCCTTTTCACTCTTACAATGAAGACTGCGTCACCCTCTCAAACGTTAGAGATGACCAGCTTGCGGTCCTGTTTGGTGCTTTTGAATCTCACAATTTTGAGATTTGGGTTACCCTTACTGTTGACCCCGACCGTGTGTCCTGGAGCAAGTTTTTGCTAGTGGAACCGGGGCCTGCTTTGGAGTTTAAGCTTAATGATTATTTTGGTGGGAGCTTCTTTGTTGATGAGGAAAACAAAGTTGCTGTGGTGTTTGAAATATCTGATCCTCATCAACACACCGCTTTTGCCTTTGGACAAGCCGGCTACATCTAGGGATGTTAATTGGAGGGTTAGGGCCAACCCTCTACTGTTTATTATAAGTCTAGCCCTATTTTAACCCAGCCCTATTTTAACTCTATTATAATCAAGGGTTAGAGCTGGTACCAGGGTTAGCTCATTTAATTGAAAAAAATATTTTATTTATTTTTGTTTTTAAAATTTAAAGAAGATAAAACTAGAAAAATTAAGATATGATATGATTTTTTCTCCAATTTGTTGAGCATCAAAATCAAAAGTTTTCCTCCCAAAATTGCAAAATCGAGTTTTTGCTCCACAACTGAGAATAAAGATTTTCCGTCAAAAAACAAAAATTGTGTTTTTTCCGCCAAAATCTAATTTGAGTTTTTCCACCAAAACCACAAAATCAAGTTTTCCCGCCAAAACCGCAAAATCGAGTTTTCCCGCAAAAACCGCAAAATCGAGTTTTCCTGTCAAAACCGGCAAATCGAGTTTTCCCGCCAAAACTGTAAAATCGCGTTGTCCCGCCGAAACAACAAAATCAAGTTTTCCGCCGAAACCGGCAAATCGGGTTTTCCCGCCAAAACCGCAAAATCGAATTTTTCCGCCAAAACCGCAAAAACGAGTTTTTCCACCGAAACCGGCAAATCGAGTTTTCCCGCCAAAACTACAAAATCGGGTTTTCCTGCGTGAAACCGGTAAATCGGATTTTTTCGCCGAAACTAAAACCGCAAAAACGAGTTTTCCCTCCAAAACCGGCAAATTGAATTTTTCCGCCAAAACCGTGAAATTGAGTTTTACGGGTTTTCCAGAAAAACTTAATTTTACGTTTTCACGGGAAAATTCGATTTTGAGGTTTTGGCGAAGTGTCCTGGAGCAAGTTTTTGCTAGTGCAACCGGGGCCTGCTTTGAAGTTTAAGCTTAATGATTATTTTGGTGGGAGCTTCTTTGTTGATGAGGAAAACAAAGTTGCTGTGGTGTTTGAAATATCTGATCCTCATCAACACACCGCTTTTGTGTTTGGACAAGCCGGCTACAGATTGGAGCCAATCTGTGAATCTCGGACAAGTTACCAAAATCCAATACCTTTGCCCCTATACCGCAAAGCACCTTGAAGCCCTTCTTCCCCCACTTGTTTGCTCTTCCTCTTACCGTCCAAGCTTAGTGCAAGTCAAGCAAACCCCTCTGCACAAAAGGAAACGCCACCTGCTCAGGGGTAAGTCTTAAGTTTATTATAAAGATTCCTGCTTGGAATTCAGTTTGAGAATTGCCATTATATAGTACACACCTATTCTGAATGTTTGATTTTCACAACTTTGCAGGTTAAATTGAGCATGTTAATCTGCAGTCCAAGTTTGGTTGTGATCGCAGTTCCGTCTATCTAATCTCTTTTTGTCTCTAGACTGTTCTATCTAGCTCTTCGTTGTCAGACTTGTTTCTAAGACTCTTGTGTTTAAACTCTTGTAGTGTTTTTGACATTGCCCCTATGTTTTCCATGGTCTATCTTGTTTTTATGCTTGTGGTTTTTTTGTCTTATCCTAAATACCGCTCATATTTAGAAATTTTAACTCGAATTTCAAAATGATAACATAACCTTTGTCAGAGTCCTTTTTATTACAAAAATTGATTTTACTACCTACACTCCTAGTACGTTCAAGTAGTTGTAAACTCTTATCAACTCCCACCAAAACGAAACATTATTTTGAAAATTATATGTTCTTGATTTAAACAACTTTTTATTTTCTTTCAATTAACCATTGAATCAAGAACAAGATGGATCCAAAGCTGTTGTTCTGTTTGCCCACAAGGAGATGCATTGTTTAACCCTCTTAATACTATGTTTATTCAAATGGCTTGCATTCTCGTCTTCTCTCATCTCAGCTGCTCTTTCTCCTTCTCAAACCATGTGGTCAAGCTCACGCAACACCTTATTTTTAGGACCTTTTTAAAATTAATGTTATCTGTTTTTTTTCTTCCAGGCTGGGATTGTGTTGAGCCCTGCTCTGCTCTCAAGAATCCCTAAAGTTAAACAACTCTTCCTCCAGAAAGATGCAGCATCTTTCTTCTCATTCGCTTTGTGAACATCTTTCATGTTCTTGAATTCGATCTACCATTAGCCTCTATGGTGTCTTGTGGTCTCCTCAGCCTCGCCTTCTTCTATCTCCTCAAACCTTTATTACAAATCAAAGAGAACTAACTTCACCTTCTTCTTGGTTCTGTTCATTACCTTGTCTAACACGGCGTGTCCTCCGTTCAATAGCTGATTGGAAACTCAACACATCTGAGATTGGACGGTTGACTATCTCCTGTGCATTGCTCAATGAATTAACAAACGTGGTGGTCTACACACTATAATCATCGCGGTCATATCTCCTCATGGTTCCTTGATTGGTGATCTCTTCCTATTTATTTTCGTGACATGATCCCTAAAGAGAAATACCTATCAAAAGCTGAAATATCACTTTCATGGTGACATGTGTCGATGCACATGCAAATTTGAAATTCCTGATGGTCTAGTCTCACCTACTTTAATAGTCTAGAGATATCCATTTCCAAAACCTTTAGAAAAATCCATTTTATACCAATCAGATAATAGAAACAGATAATTACGTAATTGACTAAAACCTTTTTAAAAGTAAACATTTCGGACCCACGAAAACACACGCTTCCTCGCCAGCGACGCCTTTCACGTTTCCGTTTCCGTTTCCGTTTCACCAAACGTAACATATAACATAATACTACGAAACTTGCTTTGATCCATCGAGAGAGATTCGCAGTGATGGCGTTTTGGAGGCTGAGCTCTGGAGACGCCACGGGTTTCAAGTTCCTCTTCTCAATCGCTTCCCTCTACGCTCTTATGGTGGCGATTGCTTACTGCGTCCTCCACATGAAACACATCTCCCCTCTCCCCTTCGACGCGCCTCTGGATCGATTCTCCGAAGTCAGAGCCGTCGAACACATCCGCGTCTTGGCCGAGGAGATCGACGGTCGCCAGGTGATTCGGCGTCGTTTTACTCTTAACAAACTCCTTTTCTTCTTCTTCTACTGATTATAATCCTTAATTGGTTTCTGTTAGGAGGGACGACCTGGGCTTAGAGAAGCGGCAACGTACATTAAATCTCAGTTGGAGATGGTGAAGGAGAGAGCTGGGCCTAATCTAAGGTGACTGAATCAGAGATATCACGAGTTGTTTAATGAATGCTGAGATTTGTCACTTCACATGCACTCAACTAATAGTATATTAATTGGTTTCAGCGTTATCAAAAAGAATGTTCTTTTTTTTTTTTATTGATCGGAGATGAAAAATTGAATGCTTGTTGTTGTGTAGAGTTGAGGTGGAGGAGACGCAGGTGGATGGCTCCTTTAGCATGATGTTTCTTGGCCACAGCATTTCACTCGGTTACAGAAACCACACTAATATACTTATGCGGTATTCTTTTCTTAATCCCCAAAGTATTATTCTTTACTATTGAATTTTGTTCTAGCCAAAATTGCAGTTACTGTTTGCTGGTAAAGGCAATCTATGTACAGTTTTTTGGGGGGTTCTTTAGTCTGGCTGAGAATGTTGAGGAAATCAAGGTCTATTGTGTTAGACTTTCTGGTTTGTATTTATTGTTCAGGAGGCCTTCCTTGTTTGTGTTACTATTTTATTCAGTCATCAATAGTCTGCAACATTGAATGGTTGTGTCCCCACTTATTAATGCTTAAGCATTTGACCAATTTTATTTTCCTTGCAGTATTTCGTCGATGCATTCTCTTGACACCGATGCATCTGTATTGATGAATGCACATTTTGACAGTCCTGTCAACTCCCCTGGAGCTGGTGACTGTGCGTCATGTGTAGGTGCGTTTGGTACATTTCTTTAGTTCTAGGCCAATATATCATGGTTGTGTTTTTTTTTTCTATTTGCAGCATCACTGCTTGAAGTAGCTAGACTGGTAGTAGATTCAGGCTGGGCCCCGCCTCAACCTATAATTTTTCTCTTCAACGGTGCTGAAGAGCTTTTTATGCTGGTAAAACATTTATGGTGCTTAGTACTGTTTCACATGGGATATTGTTTTATTTGGTAAATAGGATGAAGTTTATACCATAGTCAAGGTGCTGAAATTAAGCTTAATACTTTACATGGTTGTGTGGCTTTTTGTCGTTTGTTTAGGGCTCACACGGCTTCATGACGCAGCATAAGCTGAAAGACACCATTGGAGCTTTTGTAAACGTGGAAGCTTCTGGGACAGGGGGTATTGGTAAGATCTGATCTACGTTTTATTAGTATTCCCTAAGACATGTCTGTGAAAGTATTAATGAATAATGCCTTTTTACTTATGGCAAGTTCCTTTCCCTGCTAATCTATTCCTCTACATGAAAATGATGTTCTTAAGTTTGATCTTCTCTTTAGCTTCTGTGATGACTGAAACAAAAAAAAAAAGCTTATCTTTAAACATGTGTCTAGACCACTGCCTTGAACATGTAGAAAAGCTTCTCTTACTACATCCTGTCTCTAGAAATTAATGCATACACATTCGTTATCCTTTAGACACTAGGAAATATGTGTATCAGGTTCAAGTCTTTGCTTGTCAGTGAGTAATTGTTTTGAAGTTTTTATTGTGCTAATTGCTCGTACATTTGACTTGATGTTGATGGTTGACAGATCTGGTCTGCCAATCAGGACCTGGATCGTGGCCTTCCAATGTCTACTCTCAAGCAGCAATGCATCCAATGGCGCAGAGTTCTGCACAGGTCTCTCTCTCCCACTCTTTTGCCCTATGATAGACATGCACGCTCACACACAAATCTGCTCTTTTTTTTTCCCAAGTGATAGTCGGTTCAGTGATATACTGTGTCCTACCATTTTGTTTCGTGTTCATCTGCATCACTGACTGTAAGTTGTTCTGTGAAATTCCCCAGGATGTTTTCCCTGTAATTCCCGGAGACACCGATTACAGAATGTTTGCAGAAGATTATGGCGACATTCCCGGGCTAGACATTATCTTTCTTCGAGGCGGTTACTACTACCATACTTCCTTTGATACAGTTGACAGAATATTGTATGCATCATTTTGGTATATATAATTATGGTTGTACTTTTCCTTACTATTGTTTATTATTTAGTACCCCTCGTTTCACAGACTATCTTTAAACCAGACCTGGAAGCATGCAAGCACGTGGAGAAAACTTAATCAGTATACTTAAAGCCTTCACGAGTTCTTCTAAGCTGAAGGTTGCTAGCGAAAGAAAGTCGCTTGACATGGATGCTAACAGGGACATGGTTGAAAGAGCTGTTTTCTTTGATTACTTAACACTGTTCATGGTGGGTGCTTTTGACTCTGTTCATCATTTTTTTATAGCTTGTTTACAGTCTCTTGACAAGCTGAAATCACGAAATCTATCAGGTGTATTATCCAAGAAGAGTGGCCATGGTACTGCACAACATTCCAGCCGCGTTGTTCTTTTTTGCTCCCATCTTCTTGTATATGCGGGACCCTGGGATACACCCTTTGTTATCAATCTTCTGGGCATTTTCGAAAGGTAAAAAATTTGCAGTCGATTATTTTCTTAATCTGTTTTGTTATCATGTATTCTTCTCCCACTTGCGAGATGTTTTGGAGATTGAACATTTTTAATCGTTGCCTGATAGGAGTTATACAACATACCGCTGGGATTTTACTTGGCGTCATATTCCCAGTTCTCTTTTCAGTCATCAGATTGTTCTTTGCTTATCCCATGAGCTGGTTGGTTTTGTATACATTGTTACGTTTTTCCACATTTTATTAATGCTAAATAGAGGTGTCGAGAATGTTGATATTTTATTGGTAGGGGAGACTTACTATACTTGTTCTGGAAATGCAGGTTTGCTCATTTATACTTAGCTTTCTTGATGTTCATCCCCTGTTCATTTTTTGGTCTTTTACTTCCAAGAACTATCTCTGATCGCGTCTCACCTTGTCATGGTGTTTCATCTAAGAAGATTATGAAAGTTGTAAAGTCCTTATTCTTCCTCTTGGCTCATTCGCGTCCCTGTCTATTACTAGAAAATGATTTTTAACTATGTTCTTGTAGGAAACATCTGATGAAGCGAGGTTTTGGGGAGCATTTGGGCTCTACGCTTTTGTTACTTCGGTATGCACCTTTGTTCGATCAGTTTAGTTTACACGTTACCTCAAAATTTTGTTATTTGTTAGGCTGATCCATGACTAACAGGATAAACGTTTTCAGGCATATTTCTTCGCTGGATTAAATGGAGGATTCATGACATTTGTAATCTGCATTTCTATGCTACTGGGGTGGATTGCTTTCTGTTTATCTGTCAAGTCATATGGCCATGATTCAATTAAGTAAGACTTCTAGCCTTTCACTGAACTACGAGTGTTGTACCTAACAGTATTTAACTTATGTAACGTTGAGATTGAGAATAAATTTAACTTGAAAATTTTCGCGGCACAGGACAAAAATTCTTTAGCCAATAAGACCCATGTTCATAATTTATAAACTTGATTTAAACAGCAGTCTAGATTCCCACCTCTGATACTTTTTCTCGGTATATGTTTTCTAGACGACATATCTTTCTTTTAAACTTTTGTGTGATAAAAGTTCATCTCATCCAGGTCTCCCATGTTTTATGTGATAGCCCTTGTTCCCTGCCTTCTATATTCTGTCTATTTTAGTGGTATTCTTGCACTACTTCTGATTGAGAAGACAGGAATGATGGGAGCAGTTCCACCACCGTATGGTTAGTTTTCACTGAACTCGATTCTTTCCGAAAGCATCTCTTGTTTCAGCTTATCGATTCACGGCATTTGAGAAGGCCTGTTGCAATTGCAAGTCAGTGCTAAGATAATTTCTGTACACGATCTCGCTTTGCAGGTTTTTATCTTGCAGATGTAGCAGTAGCTGCGGTCACTGGAATTGTCACTGGCTTGTGTGTGGGCCCAATAATACCAATTTGTGGTCGTTGGCTAGCCAAAGCTTCGATCTTGAAATTCCTGCTACATTTCACTGTGGTTATGTTGGCGGTATCATCACAGCTCTTTCCTTATAGCAAAGATGCGCCGAAGAGAGTTATACTGCAACACACATTCTTCTCTGCGGGTAGCCTCTACTCACCCAATATGGATCTGCTATCCTTTTTTGGCGTTATTGATGTAAACCTTCTCTTACTGAATCGAAGTAAATTTTCTAAATGTGCCTTATATAGGTGGAAATGAAATCACAGGTTCAAGTTACGATTTAGCCGTCATTGATTCAAATTCGATGGAGTTCGTTTTTAAACATGCTCCGGAGGTGGCAGAGAAACTTCATGCCGGCCCTTCTTTTTCATTGGGAAACGCTGAAGTGTCTCCTCAAGAAGCTTGGCTGGTACGTTAGTTAGACTCCCTCCTCTCTTACGTACTGTAGACAGGATAGTAAGGTGTATTCAGCTTGGAGTTAAAGAATTGAATGGTATCTGCAGGCACTTTTCCCTATTTCTTGTGTAGTAACAACAAACGGGAGGTTCCCTGCCAAAGCCAACAAGATTTTGGAACGATATAGCCAATTACCGCACTTAAAAACTGATAAACCGCCAACAACATTTGATAACGGAACTCGCAGGGTTCATCTGGAACTCTCTCTGGGGTAAGTTGGATTAAAATCCATAAAAAAAGACTCCAAAAATAAACTTTTTGTTGGGTCTTGTTTTGCTATTTATTGTCGCCATATTCTATTTGCAGGTCACTGGAAGAGATCTGGGTCTCGGTTCTAAACGTAACGGGGCCACTATCAAGATGGTCTTTTGCAGATGGCAAACCTCCAGGTCAGACACAAAGACCCTCTCCCTTTTTCTCTCTCTTTCCAATCCATTTACTAAAAAGCCATAAAACCGAAATGGCCTTGTCACTGCAGCTCCTGAACTCCCATCGGGTGGTCCTCCGTCTTATATATTGAGACTGAGTGGCAACAGCAGTGAGAAGTGGATCTTCTGGTTAGAGGTAACACCAAGTTTTATGTTCTAAAATCCCTTTAGTTAAGGTAAACGGGACTGAATCCAAGGTTGATTATGGCAGGCTAATAAAGAAGAAGAATTGAGAGTAGACTTAGCTGTTCTTGATCAACGTGTTGATGAAGAAACTAGACATTTGAAAAGTCTGTTCCCTGGATGGTCGGATGTCATTGCCTACAGTAGCTTTCTTTCTACTTACTCCTTTTAGTCTCTCCAAAAGAATAATAATAACCCCTTCTCTTAGCACGGACGGGGGCATAGAGTTCAATGTTTTTCTTGATATATTTATATAAGTAATATTTATGATTTTTTTTAATAACATGGTCGCTATATTTGATGATGATTTATCTTTGTTGATATAGTCCAGCAACAATTTTAACCCCTTTTACACAACATAAAGAGACAACGGTCAACGGAGCGTTTGAATATCAGTGTAACAGAGTCTAATGGTCATCTACATCAGTAAACCAACTTTCTGATGTAAATCTTAATAACTCTTATATGCAAAGTTTGTTTTATCTTTTTTCATTTGGAACATGAATCTAAGGAGACTTGAGGATTCAAAAAGTTGAAAAAAGATTAGGTTAGGTAACTTTCTGTACAAGTAAATTCAATAAACCAGAGATTTGTGAACATTAGGCTCTGATCTTTGCTCAGGCTTTGATTTGGATTTTAAGTTGGATTATCATTAACTAAAGAAAGGAGAAAAAAGGAAAGAAAAACTGTAAATAAAGTCGGCTTTCACTTAATAACAAAAATAAAATAAAAAATAAGGTCGGTTTTTACTCAAATCACGAAATCATTATCTCGATCTTCTACTAACCTAAGGTCTCTTTATATAAGAAACGCATACGCAAACCAAATTTTCCAAAGTTTTCCTCTCACACCACAAAAAAGAAGAAGCTAAACCCTTACCAATCTCCTGTCTCTTTCGATTCGTCATGGCAAGAGTTTCTAAAACCATCAGATTCATCATCGTGTTCCTCTTGATGACGTTCTCTCTGTTTTCTTGTGAGGCACGTATTCGGTTTACGAATGATTGCACGAGTACTGATAACGTCGATAAAAACCAGAAGCAGCTACAAGACCTTCCCAAGAGATTTGTTCAGGTGGAGAAAGTTTCAAAAAAGCCACGCCCTGGTCGCTACCCAGCCAGGGTTGAAGACCACGTCAACTTTTTCATGGAATCTGAGCTCTTCACTTTTCCAACAATGATGCGTAATGTCGAAGCCTCTCTCTCGAGGATGCGTTGAAGCCAAAAATCTCAAGATCGTTTCTTCGCTTAGTTTTTTTTGTATTGTTTTCTTTGTTGTTATGCTCAATAGTCAATAGTTTCGTGTGTAAGAATATCGAACTTATATTGATACAAAAGATAATTCCGTGTCGATTATTACGTAAAAGTAAAAGAGACTAGAGAGGGAGAGGCGAGCTCATCGTTAGCTTGAGACTGGTTCGTATTGTTGAGAGGAAGCACCCAATCGAGATTCGAGAACCATATCTCTCAGAGCTTGAGATTGAGTCGTGTGTTGTTTCCTTAAGCTGCTTGCTCTGTTTATTTTATTTTTTATTTTTTTTATTCTAATAGATAATCAAAGTGTAAGATCTTATATTATCAGAACTTAAGGTTAAATCCACATATAATTTTTAAAAACTAATAGTATTATTCCACATCAATACTCAAATTAAGAAGATTTTCAAATTCTAAAATTATGTATAAATTTCTATTAACAGCAACAAATTAATTTATACGATTAAAAGTTAAAAACTTTACACAGATAATGGTCTCCGTCATATAAATGACCATAAATAGATATATAAATAAATATGTATTAGATAATTTTATGTGAACTTCTTATATCTTTCTATCTACGGAAGAATCTATTTGTCCATAGACTAATTCGTTTCCTTTTTTTTTATCAAAGATAAAACTTGGATAAAAGTTTACGTGTATATCTCTTTGTGTGCTTCTTTTTCGTCCAAGTGAATGGAGAGCTGGCTGGGTTCAGGGCCTCGTCAGGATTGCGCACTCTCGCCATATCTGTTTGTGATCAATATGAATGTTTTATGAAGATGTTGGATAAATCAGTAGCAGAGCACATGATGGACTATCACCCAAAATGTAAGAACCTGAGTCTTACACACTTGAGCTTTGCGATGATATTCTCTTGTTCTCAGATGGTAATTCTCATTCCATTGAGAGTATTTTGGAGGTTTTCAAGAAGTTTGAAACTATCTCAGGCTTAATGATGAGTGTGGAAAAATCAATGATCTTTTATGGGGGAATTGGTGATAATACAAGGGAACGTTTTAGCATGGATGTGGGTGTCTTACCGGTTCGCTATCTAGGATTTCCACTCTTAACAAAGAGAATGGGGAAGAATGATTACCAACCACTCATTGAGAAAACAACACCAAATTTTATGTTCTAATATCCCTTTAGTTAAGGTAAACGGGACTGAATCCAAGGTTGATAATGGCAGGCTAATAGCGAAGAAGAATTGAGAGTAGACTTAGCTGTTCTTGATCAACGTCTTGAGGAAGAAACTAGACATTTGTAAAGTCTTTTCCCTGGATGGTCTGATGCCATTGCCTACAGTAGCTTTCTTTCTACTTACTCCTTTTAGTCTCTCCAAAAGAATAATAATAACCCCTTCTTAGCATGGATGGGGGCATATATAGAGTTCACTGTTTTTCTTGATTTATTCATATAAGAGATTTATGATTTTTCTAATAACATGGTCGCTATATTTGATGATGATTTATCTTTGTTGATATAGTCCAGCAACAATTTTAACCCTTTTTACACAACATAAAGAGACGGCGGAGAGTTTGAATATCAGTGTAACAGAGTCTAATGCTCATCTACATCAGTAAACCAACTTTCTGATGTAATCTTAATAACTTTTATATGCAAAGTGTGTTTTCTTTTTTCATTTGGAACATAAATCTAAGGAGACTTGAGGATTCAAAAAGTTGAAAAAAGAAAACTAGTCCGACAACGTTTTGTCATGAAAGATTAGGTTAGGTAACTTTCTGTACAAGTAAATTCAATAAACCAGAGATTTGTGAACATTAGGCTCTGATCTTTGCTCAGGCTTTGATTTGGATTTTAAGTTGGATTATCATTAACTAAAGAAAGGAGAAAAAAGGAAAGAAAAAACTGTAAATAAAGTCGGCTTTCACTTAATAACAAAAATAAAATAAAAAATAAGGTCGGTTTTTACTCAAATCACGAAATCATTATCTCGATCTTCTACTAACCTAAGGTCTCTTTATATAAGAAACGCATACGCAAACCAAATTTTCCAAAGTTTTCCTCTCACACCACAAAAAAGAAGAAGCTAAACCCTTACCAATCTCCTGTCTCTTTCGATTCGTCATGGCAAGAGTTTCTAAAACCATCAGATTCATCATCGTGTTCCTCTTGATGACGTTCTCTCTGTTGTCTTGTGAGGCACGTACTCGGTTCACTCATACTGATTGCACAAGTGATAAAGTCGACAAAGACGAGAAGCAACTACAAGACCCTCCCAAGAGATTTGTTCAGGTGGAGAAAATTTCAAAAAAGCCGCGTCCTGGTCGCTACCCCGCCAGGGTTGAAGACCACGTCAACTTTTTCATGGAATCTGAGCTCTCCACTTTTCCAACAATGATGCGTAATGTTGAAGCTTCTCTCTCGAGGATGCGTTGAAGCCAAAAATCTCAAGATCGTTTCTTCGCTTAGTTTTTTTGTATTGTTTTCTTTTGTTGTTATGCTCAATAGTTTCGTGTGTATAAGAATATCGAATTTATATTGATACAAAAGATAATTCCGTGTCGATTATTACGTAAAAGTAAAAGAGACTAGAAAGGGAGAGGCGAGCTCATCGTTAGCTTAGAGATTTGTTCGTATTGTTGAGAGGAAGCACCCAGTCGAGAACCACATCTCTCAGAGCTTGAGATTGAGTCGTGTGTTTCCTTAAGCTGTTAGCTCTGTTTATTTTTTATCTATTTTATTTTTATTCTAATAGATAATCATAGTGTAAGATCTTATATTATCAGAACTTAAGGTTAAATCCACCTATAATTTTTTTAAACTAATAGTATTATTCCACATCAATACTCAAATTAA
>NC_027753.1:32577953-32591235 GCF_000695525.1 Brassica oleracea var. oleracea
AATCTAAGGAGACTTGAGGATTCAAAAAGTTGAAAAAAGAAAACTAGTCCGACAACGTTTTGTCATGAAAGATTAGGTTAGGTAACTTTCTGTACAAGTAAATTCAATAAACCAGAGATTTGTGAACATTAGGCTCTGATCTTTGCTCAGGCTTTGATTTGGATTTTAAGTTGGATTATCATAAACTAAAGAAAGGAGAAAAAAGGAAAGAAAAAACTGTAAATAAAGTCGGCTTTCACTTAATAACAAAAATAAAATAAAAAATAAGGTCGGTTTTTACTCAAATCACGAAATCATTATCTCGATCTTCTACTAACCTAAGGTCTCTTTATATAAGAAACGCATACGCAAACCAAATTTTCCAAAGTTTTCCTCTCACACCACAAGCTAAACCCTTACCAATCTCTTTGTTTCTTTCAATTCGTCATGGCAAGAGTTTCTAAAACCATCAGATTCATCATCGTGTTCCTCTTGATGACGTTCTCTCTGTTGTCTTGTGAGGCACGTACTCGGTTCACTCATACTGATTGCACAAGTGATAAAGTCGACAAAGACGAGAAGCAACTACAAGACCCTCCCAAGAGATTTGTTCAGGTGGAGAAAATTTCAAAAAAGCCGCGTCCTGGTCGCTACCCCGCCAGGGTTGAAGACCACGTCAACTTTTTCATGGAATCTGAGCTCTCCACTTTTCCAACAATGATGCGTAATGTTGAAGCTTCTCTCTCGAGGATGCGTTGAAGCCAAAAATCTCAAGATCGTTTCTTCGCTTAGTTTTTTTGTATTGTTTTCTTTTGTTGTTATGCTCAATAGTTTCGTGTGTATAAGAATATCGAATTTATATTGATACAAAAGATAATTCCGTGTCGATTATTACGTAAAAGTAAAAGAGACTAGAAAGGGAGAGGCGAGCTCATCGTTAGCTTAGAGATTTGTTCGTATTGTTGAGAGGAAGCACCCAGTCGAGAACCACATCTCTCAGAGCTTGAGATTGAGTCGTGTGTTTCCTTAAGCTGTTAGCTCTGTTTATTTTTTATCTATTTTATTTTTATTCTAATAGATAATCATAGTGTAAGATCTTATATTATCAGAACTTAAGGTTAAATCCACCTATAATTTTTTTAAACTAATAGTATTATTCCACATCAATACTCAAATTAATAAGATTTCAAATTATAAAATTTATGTATAAATTTCTATTAACAACAACGAATTAATTTATATATGATTAAATTTATAAAACTTTACACAGATAATGGTCTCTGTCCTATAAATGACCAAATATATATAATAAATAAATACTTATTATATAATTCAATTTTATGTATAATAGACTTTTTATATGTACATGTCTAAAAATCACTATATAATTTTTTTTAAACTAATAGTATTCTTCCACATCAATATTAAAATTAATTAATAAGATTTTCACATTATAAAATTTATGTATAAATTTATATTAACAGCAACGAATTAATTTATATGATTAAATTTTTAAAACTTTACACAGACCATTCTCTGTCATATAAGTGACCATAAATATATATAATAAAATAAATATTTATTAGATAATTTTATTTTATATTTTAGATTTTTTTTGAAAAAAAAAACTGACTCAGTCGGATAACATCTACATATCAAAATAAATATAAGCATAATAGAACGTGTATATGTACATGTTTAAAAATCACGTTATGGTGGATTAATTTTACCACAAAAGTTTACCAGTTTTATAAGAATTCTGTCTATTGTAAAAGTTAAAGCTAAGTTTGACAATTCGTACAAAATTCCTAACTCAATTCTAAGATCAATAATAAACCCACCATACATATCAACAAACTGATAATACCGGATGATTAACCGAAGTTCTTAGGATGTAACTGTTTCTTAACTTCCGATAAGAAGTCTGTTCTAAGAACTACAACTACAGGTTAATCATTCTGAAATTATCTCTGACAGGTTCTCTACACAAATGTTAAACCGCAAGATATTTAGTGTTAATGGGCTAATTCGAGAAAGCCCGTGAAAGTATTTTCTAGAGAAAAACAAGGCCCACATGAACTAGGGCTTCGCTATTTTTGAGGGTTTATGCCGTTCACTCATATATAGTCTCTTCACAACTTTTCTCCAATCTCTTCTGCAGCCGATTCTTCTGTTAGCCGCAGCCATGGTAACTTGCTTAAGCTTCTTCTCACATCATCTCTCTCTTAGAATCGCTTTTCTGATTCTCTTTTTCTGTCTTGATATTCTCGCAGGTGAAGTACTCTCAAGAACCTGACAACCAGACCAAGTGTAAGCCCTCTTGAAAAACAAACTTTACTCAGCATCATTTGTCTCATTTTGTAGATTTTTTTTGATGTATATCTGCTTTTGATCTGTGCAGCTTGCAAGGCTAGAGGATCCGATCTTAGGGTTCACTTCAAGGTATACATCTTCTTCAATCATTCTCTCTTTCTCTGTAGCTAAGATTTACGATTAGGTGGAACGGTAGATTAAAACCTGATTGAGAAAAAGCAGAGGTCTGTAGCAATTTACAGATCTCACGTATACTTCAGGGAAATCGAATTGGTCATCGTGATTGGGTGAATCTTAGTTTCATTTTCTTATAACTAAATGGTTCAGTACATGATGGTACATTGATTATATCACTATCTTTTTGTTTGAGATAATTTGATTAGAAAAAAACATGTTTGCCTGCTCAAACTATGTCTCGGTTGAACTATGCAGAATCTTAGGGACTTTATAGTTCATATCCGTTGTTGGTTTGTTCTTATATTGTTTGTGTATTTTGCTTACAGAACACTAGGGAAACAGCGCACGCCATCAGGAAGCTACCATTGCTCAAGGCCAAGAGGTACCTTGAGGATGTGATAGCTCACAAGCAGGCTATTCCCTTCACCCGTTTCTGCAGAGGTGTTGGAAGGACTGCTCAAGCCAAGAACAGGCACTCCAATGGTCAGGGACGTTGGCCTGCTAAGTCTGCTCAGTTCGTTCTTGATTTGCTCAAGAACGCCGAGAGCAATGCTGAGGTGAAAGGTTTGGATGTTGATGCGCTCTTCATTTCGCACATTCAAGTCAACCAGGCTGCAAAGCAGAGGAGAAGGACTTACCGTGCTCACGGAAGAATCAACCGTAAGTTTTTTTTGAGATTCTTTAATTTGACTTAACATGTTTTTCTCTTGGGTAATGAATGACTCATTGGTTCTTTTCTTGGCTGCAGCTTACATGTCCAACCCATGCCACATTGAGTTGATTCTGTCAGAGAAGGAAGAGTCTGTCAAGAAAGAGGTAATAAGAGTCTGTCTTAATCTCACGATCTTGTGTCTTAACAACAGTGATTCTCAATTTGTTTTTGTTTGTTTGTTTGTGTTTTTGATTATTGCAGCCGGAGACCCAGTTGGCAGCCAAGTCGAAGAAATCAACTGCTTAAGCTTTCGTTTATTTTCAGTATCTTTTTTTGTGTTCCTGAACGAGATTTTGTTCCCTTTTCTCCATATTATCAAGACAATGGATAGAGTTCAATGTGGGTCTTATGAATCATTAATCATGGTTACTAGAATCTTTCTATCTAAATCATTCTATTTACCATTCTTCTATGTTATGTCAGTATAATCTTTAGTTTTAACTCTGCTTATGACCTTCGATGGTATAAGACTTACTCATTAGAAAGTGTGTTGGGAAGTGTTGGTACTTAGTATGTGCAACAAATGAGAATCAAAAGTAAAATCTATTTTGCTTTGCAAAGTTTCTCTAAGTTTTTACCAAAGATTTTTTGATTTACTTGGCACTTTCATTCTTTATACAAAAGACTTTAGTGAAAATAGACACTGATTCCGTGGATCTTCACATCATCATCTTTCTTTCTCGTTCTCAATCGCTTGGACAATTGGGTCGTCCTCTATGTCCAAGTCGCTCTCTTCATCTTCGTACTCGTCTAGCTCACTAATCATTGTTTGTTTAACCTTCTTCCTCGACTCTCTCCTATGCTTCTTCGGCTGTAGCCTTGGTTCAGCTTGTTTCACACCCATCCCTCCTACTTTGTACCTGTCTCAAATGATCCTATGATTAGTACACATCTAGGCTTGCGACAATAAAGCCTGTTGGTTTCTCAAAACAGTTACCTAACATCACCTTCCCTTTTGGTTCCAAAAGTCCTAAGTTGAAACTCCTCCCTGACTCTGATCTCATCAAGCAGTTGTAAGTAGTAAGGATACCTTTCCCACTCTCCTTTCACTACACATCCTGGTTCTCCGATATGCAAGCAATCTTTGAATCCACATTTCTCTTCCTCTATCATTTTCCTTATCTAAGCCATAAAAGAGTTAAAAGACGCATCCTTCACAATCACTCTATATATGCGAAATGCGAAATGAGCACAAGACAAAGGGTACAAACCTCAGGGAAACACAAGGCAAGTGAATGCTTGGTTACTTTCAGCAAACTAGGCTGGTTAAAACCAGGAGTATCAGCGAGATAACCACCTTCAGTAATCGGCAGCAGCGACACATTTCGAGTTGTGTGTTTGCCTCTACCACTTCTAGTTGAAACTTCACCAACTCGCTGATCTTCAAACCACTTATTACCTATTATCTGAAATATATATAACCAAGTTCAAGCCAAGAGAATATTGTAAAACAAAGTTCAGATAAGCACAAACAGAACCTTACAGGCTCAAACCAATTCTCGTCTTCAACGTCACCACCACCAGAGCTGCTCCTCAATATGTTGATTAAACTCGACTTCCCAACACCACTAGGTCCAACAATCACAGAAGTCTGATTCCTCAGGACGAACGCAATCGCGTCAAGCCCCTCTTTAGTTCCCACACTGCAAAAGAACGGTTCATAGTTCCATCCACGCAGTCTCATCTTCCAAGATTCCAATTCCTGCAAACAAAGATAATGCCTTCCTAATCAAGAACAAGAACAAGAACATTGGAAACAAAGATCATGTCTCTCTAATCAAGCCCTGAAGTACATTTTCTACTTAACAAACTACTCAAACGCTATCAACACAACCTTCCAAGAATCCAATTCCTTACAAACAGTGCTCTAATCAAGCCTTCATGCGATGAGCTATGCAAACAAGAACATTGTAAACAAAGCTCATTGCTCTTCATTTGAGTATCTAAACTAGCAATGAGTTCTTGCCTCTTCGGTGATGAGTTCGCATTTGTTCAAGGCAAGTGTGAGTGGAATCCCAGTGGACTCAGCTTCCACTAAGAACCTAGTGAGCGTGAACGGCTCAAGCTTGGGCTGATCAAGCGAGAAAAGAACAAGCAAGTGATCAACATTCGCCACCGGAGGATCAAGAATCTCGGACCTCCGCTGGAACACATTCTCAATCATCCCTCTCCGATCAACCCAATCGATAGACCCAACGAGAACCTTATCCCCAACCAGCACTCTCCTCCTTATCTTCTTCAGCACTGCTCTCACCACGCAGAGCAGCTCAACTCCGTCCTTAGACGACGACGTAGAAGAAGAACGATCGTCTCCATCTCCGTCTCCGTCCTGGACGACGACGCGCATGAAGTTGGCCTGGGCGGTGGCGACGGTGCCGATGGCCTGAGAGGGTAAGAGCGAAGGATTGTGGTCGGGAGAGAGAACGGGAGCTAAGGAGGAGTGGTCTTTGCCGATGTGCTTGGCTCTGAGCATGTTTTTGCTCGGGTGGGGTTTTCTGGAGACATCGGGGTTGTCTCGTCTCGCTGAGAGTGTGAGGAGATGGAAGCTGCGGCGAATTCCGATTCCGGTTCCGAGTCGAACTCCGCACCCGCCGTGGTGAATCGACGCGCGACGGAGGAGGAAAGGAGAAGAGTGGCGGATGATGGAGAGAGACGATATCTGCATTTGAATATTCTGGAAGAATCCAAGAATGTCTTCGCTGAGGGGAGTGATGATGCAAGAAGAAGAAGAAGATATTAGAATGGGCCGAGTCTTAATGGGCCCAAAGCCCAACGTATATTTGCATAGCTTCCAAAAAAGCTTAGCCTTAGCGGTTAAGAGTTTAGTCATCACAACTTGCAAACCTGTGGAAGTAACTTAAAATTAAGGGTAGTGACTACCAAAGCCGATCTTATTGCGTTTCTGTGTTTTTCTTTATCCCAATTACAGAATGTATTTTTTATTTACTGAGGCACGTTCCTGCTCACAACGTAAAGCAGCTCGCATCCTATCTTAGACGAACGATCGTCTCCATATTTGACTAAATCAAGTGCCCAAGAAAAGAAAAGTACTCGTGATGTGTATATTGTCATGAGTCCATAGACTTTCAATATTCTATATTAGGCAACCTACCGCCAAACAAGATTTCAATCTCGCAACAAGGTTGGTTGGAGCACTATTGTATGGGTATAATTCTCTTCATTCGTGAAGATGATGAGATGTTTACGTGTATAAGGTATCCATAATCCCCACTATACCATATATATAGTATGGTGATGCATATTTATATGAATAAACTTAAAACATAAAACAATTAATTTGGTTATTTATGTCATTTAAAAAAAATCTTCACAGTTAAAAAATTGTTGAGTCCAAAATAATTGAAGGACTATGAACCACCAAATAGTGAAACTTTAAACATTGACCGAATGATACTATTCTCGAATGGTGAAACTGGTCACTAAATTGATTTTAAAAAAAAATTAAAAATCAAGCTAACGTCTGAGCACAAATAAAATAGTTGTATACCTTTCTTTTTTTTTTTTCTGCACAAAATAGTTCTATACCTTTCGTTTCGTCTAAGTTCTCCAAGAAATCCAAAAATGGATGGAATGTTATCTATAGCCTGAGGTGACTCACGGCCATGTAACAATTGGGATTATTGATTATTCTAAGTTCTAACTAACAATTGGGATTTGATAATACTAGTTTTAATCGTAAATCAACATGAACCGTCCCTTTTTTTTGGTCAAAAAAAAAAATGTAGGCTATGTAGCTATCGCTTTCGGGTCGCCACTTTTAGACCATAAGTAAATTATAACAATCCTTCTTTTCATTATGGTGGGTTGTTTAAGTCAAACCTCACAAAGTTATTTGCTTTGTCTTACTTTTCAACTTTAATGGACCCTAACAACTAGGAAAATATCTTTTAATCTATTAATTTTCTACAGTTGGCATTTTTAATCAAAATATTACTTTCACGAATTAATTTCTTAAAAATCATTATACAAAATTAGGAAGGAAATATTTCACCATTAATGAATAAATAGAAACCAACGGTTTTCATCCATTTTTAGCGGTTAACTATTTAAATTTTGTGCAGCCTATGGTTAGTTAAGAAATAAATATGCGCACATAATATTTGAGTATTTAATATGCTGATTGAAAATATTTTAAAAAAATAAAAAGCTAAATTTTCTATTATGAGCTATATAATTTTTAAAGTTAAAATCATCCAAAAGTATTACAAATAAATTAATCAATGAGAATATTACAATCATGCATTCTTTTATCGAATTTCTGAAGTATTTAGAGAACATTACAAAATGAGAAGTTTACAATATTTAGTACTTTCTCATAGGTATTTTTTTCTTCCTTTATTGCCCTTCATGTGGACGAGAAAAATGCTAAGTTCTAGTTCAGTGATGACTACACGTAAAATTACCAAAAGTTAATTTGATTTGGGTGTATTAGTTTGGTAGGTTTATTGAACAGTGAGATTGAGTTAGAACTGTTAGATTAAAAGTTTATAAAAGAAATCAGACGGCTATTATTGAAGCAAGTACACATCTATTTGTCTGGTGGTGGATGAGGATTTGTACTTTGGTTGGGTGACGTGTGGTTAATGTAAGTGTGGGTGGAGAGCTTGTGGTTGGGGGAGGGGTGACTTTAGGGAAGTGCGCTGTCCAAGAACATGTGGTCAAGAGTGGCGTGATCATGTATAATTGTATACAATATCCACATTCTTTGTTACCACCACTTTCATAACCATTTCCATAAGCTTTTCCGCCGTCACTTGTTCTGTCGCCACCTTCTTCATACCATCTGGTTTATGGTCTACTTCCACTTATGGATCTTCTTTCTTCACTGATTCCGTAAGCACCATCACCATAAAACCACCTCCTCATGACCACCTCCACCTTGAACAACACCTTCGTACGCATCTTTACCTTGTGTTATCACTTTCGTCAGTTCCATTTCCATAACCATGACCTCCACCACCATAAAATGATTCTCCACCATCTCCGTTACCACTTCCGTCTGCGCCTCAACAGCTGCAATTTGTTGCTAGGATATAATCGATGGAAAAAGAGACAAATTATCGGATTAGGGTCTCTAAAAGAGAAGTGATTTTCGGTAGAAAAAAAAAGTAAGAGAGAAATTATGTTTTTGGATCTGTGTTTTAAAGCGTAACAAAAATAAAATGAAAAGTAATTTAGTTAACTTGTGTTTTTGGTTGCTTTAGTTGGAGGGTACAAGGGGCATTTTTATGAGACAAAGTACTCTACATGGTAGAAGTATGTCTGAGTATAAATGGAAAGTGTAAAAGTATGTCCGAATGTAATTTTTTCTTACAAAATATCATTCAAAGAGAATTCCTAGAAAAATATATTTGAGGATAAACATTGTGATACAAAATTGGAATCCACCAAACTTAACCTCACAAGATGATCAAGAGATTTCAAACTTTGTTGCTATTCTAAAGTTTTAAAAGGTTAAACAAAAGAAAACAAAAAAGCAAACCTAATGACTATGGCTGTTGAATGAGGTTGTGATGTAATCAATCCAAATAATAAAACTAGGAGTAATGGTTATTTCCTGAATCTTGAGAGCTTGGACATGAATAGATGATGTCTTGGAGTGTCTAGATTCATGGAGTAAGTTGTTAAATCTGTGGGATTCCAATAAGGCAATCCGATGCTCGAATCATTTTCTTTTGTGGTTTAGTGTATGTTTATTGAAAATGTGATGTGTATATTTATATGAAAAAAAGTCTTTAATTTTCAAGAAAAGTACATAAAAACCGTCAAAGTGACATCCACCAACACTTAATTAGCATTTTTGAACTATTGGAATGATATTTATATCAAAAATAATTTCTAATATGACTTACTTGTTCATCAAATCAAAAATATAATGGACTCCAATACTATTCAGTTTGTCGGTAAAACAACTATGTCGTGAATTTTTTAATAAGTATACATAAGGATAATAATAAAAATAACTAAAGTAAATATAAATAGTTTGACATATAACGGGTGATGGTTTTTGATATATCACCAATGACGATTACAATTTCTGATATATCATGCCATCACCGGAAATGTCGGAAACCAACATTAATAATGTCAAAACCATCACTTAACCGGTGATATATCAAAAGTTCAAAACTGCCACCATCAACGATAATTTAAGTTTACCCAGACCACCTCCTCAAGTTTGAGTAATAGAATAGCCGTTCGATGTAAAAAAAACAAAAAAAACGATAATTTAAGTTTATTTTGAATTTTATTTGTTAGTTTTTACTTATTTTTACGTATTTTATTTTTTGTTTAGTTATTTTTTAACCAAAATAATTAATAATTATTTTAATAATTTTACATCATCTTTTTTACAGTGACAAGTAAACAGTAAATATTTTCAAGTTTTTGTAATAAAAATATCACTTTAATAATTAAAAATCCTAGTTAAATAAGTTTAAAATGTAAATGGTTGTCACTGAGATTTTCCCTTTATTTTCTTCAGTGTTTCATGAGACATATGTTTAAAACTTTTTGGTCCCAATGATAAATTATCTTTTTAATTGTTTTTCGTTCAATAATACGATTACAGTTTTTGCTATGACCGAAATACGATGATTCAAAAAGAACCGTAAATATGGTGCAAACATTTTAGTTGATGATATCAAGAGGCTGAGCACATCTACCTGTTTCTTCCTCTGCTTCCACGTCCTCTATTTCCTCGTCCCGAGAAGTCCACCTACTTATGCGAGCTATTATGTATGTATTGTTATCTTGTTTTGTTTACACAATGAATGATTGCCACATGCCATGAAAACTTAAGAGTTGATTATTCTCAGAGACACTTTTTTACATGTGAGACACTTTGTTGTGGGCTAGCAGTAAACTAGGGACAACTTTGTCCTTAATAGACATTGATGCGTGGATGAATGATGTGTAGACGGGTGATGCGTGGACGAAGATGCGTGGACGAAAATGAGTGTAAAAATTCTAGAAATTTCATCAGAACAAACTCCACAATAGCTGAGTTTAATGACACAACCCCAACAACAATATTTGTCTGTGAACAGGAAAAAAGATTTTGATTATGTTGTTAATTTTGATTATGTTGTGGATATGGACACTAACATAACCATGAATAAAGAACAAGAGAGATCTCTTAAATTAGTGGATAGGAAATTGAAGCTTGATGTGGTGGATACAGGAGTAACTCAAACACTAAACATTGATTAAAAAAATGTAACATATTGAAAGACTATGATATGGTTGCCAATGTGTTAACAATATCAAGGATGAACAAATTAATAACTTCAAACCAACTACGACCACATACATGTCTAGAAAAAAAAACCAAGCTTGAGTGATGAAAACAAAGCTAAACAAACCAAAAAGTTAAAACGAATCAGCTCCTCCTCCAAAACCATCGGTCAAAATGAGTCAGCTCCTCTTCCCGGTGAGCCACACCATGAATTCCGAGCTCAACATCGTCGTGGATGAGCTCGGTGAAGCTGCCACTACAAGAAAATAAGGGTATTGTGACAAAATTTTCCGTCACAATAGAAAAGAATTCGTAACAATATCATCATTGTTACGTTTTTGTTACCAATTATTAATGGTTGCAATACGTGTGTCACAAATGTTCTGGAGTAACAAAAATATCACAATTTCTTGCGACTAATTTTTTGTAACAAATCGTCACACATAGTTACGTTGTATATTAGTAACATAACCGTTACAATTTCTTACTTATCAAATTGTCTCAAACTGTCTTAATTTGTGACTGTTTAATGTGACAACTACGTCACCTGTAGTGACGAATCTATTGTCACAAAATGTCACTAATATAGACGACATAATAGTCTTTTTCATTACTCTTTTGCAAGTCTGACTCCAGCTCTTTGACTCGGTGAGTTAAAGTACCATCATCTTCATCAGCTTGTGGTGAAACTGTAGAACCATCTAGTGGCATATAAACTCCACATTGAAGTGATCCAAGTCCAAACACCCGACCTTGTTTTGATATTCCAGCAACCTACCAAACATATAACAGTTACATAAACACATATACAATTAAAATGCAAAGACAACTTTAATTAAGCAAAGCTATGCAAAGAATCAATCGTATCTCCAAATATAAGAAAAATCAGGAAAAAAAACAAATTTGAAATGTGATAGAAAATTACTTTCACATAGATTTCATTTCTTTCCTCGACAGTAAGAGGCTCTGTCAAAACCTCTCCATTAGAAGGCTCAACCAGTGACAATCTTTCTTGCACATATGCATCATATTTTTCTGCAATTAAGCATGCTCTTTCATCAACATATGTTCCATCAGATTTCTGGTGGGTTTTCTTCATCACAGCAATGAAGGAAGAGTCTTCGTTGTTTGCCACCTAAAACATTAACATAAGCTGTAACTTCATTTTAAAAGTAAAAGTAAATTATTTTGAAGTAAAATAATATGTACACTACCAGATTATCTTGAACTTTAGCATAGGAACGTGAGCCTGATCTGTGGCTGTTGATATTTCAGTGTTGTTCTTGAACCTGTACGGATACTGTTGAGTTTGTTATATATATACTTTGTAAATCAGAAAAGACTAATCCGGAATATATCACAATACCATTTAGCTCCATTCTTTCTGGATGAAGCACTCGAGAGTCGAGAATCTCGTTCAACAAGTACTAATTCTTCCCTTTGTTCACGTGGTTGGGCATTTGCAGCAACTCCTTCCCTCTGTCTTTGGAGACCAACAGATTGAATAGATGATCTTCCAAACAAGCGACCGCCTAACATCATTGGTGGACGCATCTATAATAGTACAAAAGAAATCATAGAAAAAGATGCAGCTCAAAAGTATTAGATCATGAGTTAACAAACAATAAACAAAAACAAACACGATTAACTGCAAAAAAAATAAAGAAAACCAAAGAGACCTGAGACCTTGACGGCTTTGATTCAGTCTAAGATGTAGTTTAGGTTTTAGGTTTAACGTGAGAAGAGGTAACTAATATTACTTCCTTTATATACTAGTTAAATATTATGATATTTCTTAATATTCTTACCACTTTTTAAGGGATTTTCCCGGTTTCCACTTAATTTTTAGGTTTTGCGCTCTAAAGTAAAAATCTAAATATCTCCACAACTTAAAAATGTGCCATTAAGAGGTTAAGGCGCGATTAGAAAAAAGATAGTCTATTCAACGGCGTTGACCTGGCACAAGATAAAAGCAATTCTTTCAGAATCTGCAACAGACGCCATATAACTTCTTCGAGTCTTTTCCCATGGGAGAGATCATCACCTTGATTAGTATAAGGTCCCCCTTTCCGCCTCACAGATGAAATCATAGCTTTTATATATTCCTGTTAATAACACATGCTATGAGACAAGCTAAACCATAAATTGTAGTCTATACAATTAGAAATTCACAAGACAAGGGAGAAAAGCTTCTCAATTTGAGATCAAACGTCACTCTGATATGATTTCTTCCAAGTTAACTAAGAGACCCAAGTACTGTTCTGCCCTAACATTTCTATACACAAATCAACCAAACCAAGATTGACATAATTTTCAACAAGCGCTTAGTTAGAATCTCAAGTACCTGAAGCAAACAAACCAAGATTGACATAATCTTCTCCTTTTGTTAGAAACTCAATCTCCTCTTCACAAATCTTACAAAAAAAAAACAAATAGCAAAGCCAAGTTTTTGATTTGAGAATGAATGAAAGGAGAAGATATGATTTAACCAAACATATAGATAGAGCAGGGCACCTTAATGATATCAGCAGTATCCCAAGTTCTGAAGATTTCATCCCTAGTGTTGTCTGCACAAGGCCACAAGGGGATCCTAAGGTTAGGAGGGTCATATGAAAGGATCGCACCAACATCCTTAGCAGTCTTTGCTGCAGCTATGTGAGCTGACTTGCACTGTGATAAGACTTATCGAACCGTAATGTAATATCTTCGCCGGCCACAAGATCAAATGATGATTTCATAAAAGTAAAATGTTTCAAGTAACAGCTAAAAATGTTTTTATAGTTAACCTTTTTAATCAAATCCAAATCAAGCGTAGATAGTTAGCCTCAGTTACAAAAAAAAAA
>NC_027753.1:32591882-32622875 GCF_000695525.1 Brassica oleracea var. oleracea
TGATTGACTAATGTCTCGACATGTAGTACATCAGTAGAAACAACCGAATTATCATCGCTATGTTGCATTGCAATGTTATCATATGTGCATATCATGTTTAAATACAGAGAAGAAGAAAACTAAATGGGAAAGTATACAATCACAATCACGAGTAATGAGATAATATACTAATTTAATGATTCCTAACTTTATCATTGAAATCTTGAACAAGATGAGATCCAACGAGCCACTTGCATAGTGTAGCGAAACCAGCTATTGTAACGTATTTGCTATATTTTTAAGTCACAACTTACAACATTTTTTTTGTCATTGTTTCGTAGGAATTCGTGACAACCATTTAATTTTTCTATCGTCATAAACGACGACACAAGATACAGTCACGTATTCGTCATATTGGTAATAGTAAACGTAGTCACCATTTTGTCACGATAATTATTACGTTTATTTTCTTCTTATATATGTCACTAACTGTGACAACATTTTGTTACAAAACAAACAGTCACGATATTGTGACGAAGAAGCTACTTTTTTGTAACGTAAAATATAAGGAACAAAATAGTTTCTATTATGTCACAAATATGTGACTGGAAATTTTAGTCTCAAAAAATTGTAACAATAGCCCCTTTTTTTTGTAGTGTGCGGTGGTTCGAGCTCGTCACAATCCTCCACCATGAGATATGTAGCATGCTAAATTTTGAATTTTAATCATAATTTTACTCATTCACAAATAGTCGTCCATGTTTACCCATCCATGCTTACCCGTCCATATCTTCCCACACTCACCCACATATGTCTTTCCATGCTTATATTCTACATGTAATTATCCACGGTCTTCAAACATCCATATATTACTCATCCATAACACAATCATTGAATACATGTGCAAGTATATACTTTAAAATATAACAAAAAAATATATCAAAGAGGATATCAAATTATAGAGAATAAAAAAGACATAATTATATCAACAAAATTTGTTATATGTATTTTTAGTTTAAAAATAAGCAAAAACAAAATATTAAAAAGTACATTAAATAATAATAAAAAAATATTTTATCTTTTTCTAATCTAAAAAAAATCTAATTTTTTCTCATTAATGACAAATATGTATATTCTCTTTGTAGGTTTCATGAAAAAGTGTCTTACAAATACATTGTGACTTTGGATTTAGATGTAATTGAAAAATGATAAAGTGCTTCTTAATGTAAAAAATTCGTATAAGAATGGGTCCGATAGTATAAACATGTAAGCCTTACAATTAAGAACGTTATATGGAATAATTCGCACGTCTTATGTGTAAGGTTGGCATAACACAAAGGTTGATCCGAGACCTTTTAGTTAAGTAGTAAGGTAAAGGATTTAAGATGTCAATAGTTTTCGAGTTTGATCTACATGCAATGCGAACCTTAAATACATTGCTACATGCAATGCGAACCATAAGCAAACATTTTTTATTTTATTTTTTCAAAAAAAAAAATTGTTTGCTTATGATCCATTTACATATTCGAAAAGATGATCTATTTGTAGACTGCACATATCTTCAAATGATTAGTTTGAACTTATTTATAGGTTTGGGATTAATCATGTATCTTTGAAAAAGGCAAAGATGGATAATAAATGTATATATTCCAGGATAACTAAGAATAGAAGTTCACGGGATAAGATTTTTTTTTTTTTGTTCAACAATTCACGGGATAAGATCGTATTGGTTTTTTTTCCTTTTTTGCCTTGGAAACTGACGTGGGTTTGATGTGGTGACAACGCTATTTATTTACTTTAATTTTTCCAATTAACATACATATATCAGAGTAGAAAACATATCTTAATTAAAAACAATAAAATTGGTTCGACCAGGTTTTAACTTCTGAGTTCTGAATAGTTACCAACCCTGATATGCTCATGGTTATCAGCTTCTATTTTGGACTTAGAGTGAGGTCATTATAACTGTGTGGGAAAAGGATTGTAAACTGTTAAAATTAACAATCGATAATCATCTCTCTCTCTCTCTCTCTCTCTCTCTCTCTCTCTCTCTCTTCATGTTTTGGAAAATTTAGAAAATATCTAGGCTGTCGCTTGTAAATCCTTAAGCGAACAAATTATCAAGACGTTTATGACCATATGTACATTGTAGTCAAACAAAGAATAAATGGTTATTCAGTTCCATCAACAAATGATTGTAAAGTACTTTATGAAGTAATAAACCAAACGACCCTATAAATGATATTATGTACAGAAATGTATTCTTGAATGTAAATGAGGTTTTATATGGAAAATCCTCATTCAGAAATTTGAAATTCACATGTATGAATTGAAAGGTCCAAATAATCCACTATAATCTGGTGTATATCTTACAAACTCTTAAAGTATATAGACCACCTTTTTTACCAAAAAACTCATAAAGTACATAAACCATTAGTCTCATCAAATCAGTACTAAGATAGTACTAAAATATGATGGTTAAAAGAACAAGTTTTGTAAACCAGCTTTCTAATCCACCACCTACTTGGGTAAGCTTTGTTTTATATACATCTATTTTTGAAATCAGATTTAATTGCAAAACCCTACCACAAAAGTAATCATTCTTGATGATTTGATGAACTCAATTTTTTTTTCTTTTCAGTGAATAATACACATTTCTAAACGGGTAATATTTTTTAATCTAAGCTATGATAATACTAAAATGAATTTGTTTCCTCAAGCATATTGGAAGGTTACAAAGAAAGAAGGATAAAGCTGGAAGTGAATAGATGCAATGGCACACGACTTTAACAGAGCCTCATGGTCCCACAGATAGAGACAAAGGGGAAGGGGTCGAAGGGATACGATTGCATGTTCATTTGGAATCAAAAGATCTCCATCTCTGTTGATAGAAAAAAAAGATCTCCAGCTCTGATGAATTTACTTAATTTGAATAACTTGAAAACCGACTGGCTTATCAAAATAAGGTTTTCAAAAGGATTTTTTTCAATTAATCATCAAAAGTTACATCCAGTAATTAATCATATGTACAATAAAACTACTGAGTGATTTAAACTATAATAAACTCATATATATGTATATATTAGAAAAGGCAGGTTCCTTGAATTAAAGTGTGGGTAAATTGAAATGAATCCACCAGTGTTATTGTGCAACTTACTAATCCATCATAGATTTTTGATCACTTCTTCTTTCATATAGGTGTAATTTACTAAACAAATGAAAGAATCGTAGATTTGTGATAAAAATCATCTTAATTATTATTGCTCCTTTGATTTTCTTCGTTTGTTGTCCTTGATTGAATTTAGGTATTTGATATGATCATTATTATTATTATATTAGTAGACTATGACAGCGATCATAACCAGATTTCAAAGTTGTGAACAGGATTTTTTTTTTAAACATTTAAAAAAAAATACAAATAGAGAAAATGAATCTTTAATTTCAGTACTCAAGAGAAAAACAAAGTTATAAACTTATAATAGGAGTTTAATAGGACAAAGTATAAAAATAAAAATGGAATCTGGACATAAATGTAATAGTTTATTTGAATCAAGACATGTCGTGTTTTTTTCGGTGTCTGAATTAGAACATGTCTTGTGTAATCTAAAGTATATGGAAAAATATAAAATACATAAAGAAGTAAATAGTGAAGGGGTGAATGTGACGTGGTGAACTAGTCGACATTATTATCTTAGACTTAGAGCGATCCACCGCATGCTGCTTCCTTCCTGTGATTTTGCTTATTTAAATAATTCATAATCTCACGTTCCCTTTTAATTCCCACCATTATTATTCTCACATCTTCTCTCTCTGTCAATGTTATCTTCTCTGCACCAACTTCAACGCATAAACACGACAAGGCTTCCCATATTCTGTCGGTACGTTCAATCTTCTTTCTCCTTTTTTTATCTCTGCTATTTCTTTCCGCTTCATTCTATAAATGTCTTAGCCATTTTAGATTTCTATTTTTATAAGTTTCCTCTTTGGAAATGGATCATCCGCTTCAGGTCTGATCACCATCCCCATTGATTCCTCCATTTTACTGTAATTTTTTTTTTGATTTTGGGATTTCTTATGTTTATATACGGAAGCACTGATCTTGAGATCTTGACCAAGTTTCTGTTAGAATTTGAACTTTTCATATTTTCAGGAAATAATTGATATTCAAATTTCTTATTGGTTCTTCTTGACTTGGTTCAAGAATTGACTTCTGGAAAAAAAATTGCAGAACATTCACAAATTCTAAAGATGGACGTTGTGGGTGGCTAAATCTCCTTCTCTAGCTTGACCTTTTAATGGTATGTCTTCTTTCTTTTCTACCTGCAATCTTGTAACTCTCTTTCTTTGTTGTTGACATTATCTTTAATCTTGTTTGTTGGTAGATACAGAGATGTGTCTGAGAAGAAACAACATTACTTTAACATCAATCTTAGATCCTAACTTTTGTACAAGCGAAGCCATTGGTATGGGATATGAACTAGATTTTGCTGGACATCATCATCATCATTCATCAGTTGTCTCTACAATAGTCCTCTTCTCCGCTACATTATTCATTCCTTTATCTTTGAAAATCAATATACGTGACGGCTTTCACGAAATTCTTTAATAACATTTTCATACACACAAAAAAACTTACTTTTAGTTAGAATAAAAAATTGTATTGGGAGATTTGTCTATCTCTCTGTTCAGAAGATTAGTCAAAAATATGCAAGCTTTTGTAAGTGGGAAGAAAAGGGTTGTAGTAAGTAACGGCATGTGTTTCTCCAAAGACAATCTTGATCTTGGTTCTGAGAATTACGGGGACGACCCTTTAATCCCGGGATTGTCTGATGACGTGGCAAAGATGTGTCTGGCGCTGGTTCCGCGTACTAGCTTCCCTTCCATGGGACGTGTCTGTAAGAAATGGAGGTATGTTGTGAAGAGCAAAGAGTTTATTACTGTGAGAAGACTTGCCGGTATGCTTGAGGAGTGGCTCTATGTCTTAACAACGAATGCTGGAGGGATAGAGAGCCACTGGGAGGTGATGGACTCTCAGGGACGTAAACTATCATCTCTTCCACCTATGCCCGGTCCTGCGAAGACAGGGTTTAAGGTGGTTGTGGTTGATGGGAAACTCCTTGTTGTTGCTGGTTGTGCTTTGATCAACGGTTCTCTTGTTGCATCTTCTGATGTTTATCAGTTTGATACTTGCCTCAACAGGTTCGTCTTCTTCTTGATTTCAGCATCCTTTGTGAACTTTGATCTAGGCCTGCGGTTTTGAACTGAACCGAACTCGTCAAACCAAACCAAACCAAAATTTTTGGTTGGTTTGGTTACGAATACGATTTGGTATTAGTCGGGTTTTCAAAAGAAATTGTGAACCAAATTTCAAACGGAACTAATCGAATAAACCAAAATTTGAATCAAATTAAATAAACTAACTGAAATTATCCGAAGTTAGCCAAAATTTTATCCGAAAATATAATCAAAATCCAAAACTTCGGTTAGTTTCGGTATAAACTTCTAAAACGAATCAAACTTTTTCCAGTTTAATTCGGCTAGACTTTGGTGTAACCAAACTACCTCAATTATGAGCTACCCGAATTACGAACTATCCAAACTATCGGAACCCGCATACCTAATTGAGTGGATTTTTATGTTCAAATATGTTTGTTTTTCTTTGTAATAAAATCAGCTGGAGTAAACTAGATGACCTGAAGGAAGCACGCTATGAATTTGCTTGCGCTGAGGTGAATGGGCTTGTTTATGTGGTGGGAGGTCACGGTGTTGATGGTGAGAGTCTGTCGAGTGCAGAGGTGTGTGATCCAGAGACTGGTGTCTGGACTTTCATAGAGTCTCTGAGGCGTCCGAGGTGGGGATGTTTCGCTAGCGGCTTCAACGGGAAGCTCTACGTGATGGGTGGGAGATCCAACTTTACTATTGGTAACTCAAAACTTGTTGACGTGTATAACCCTCAGCGCGGCTCCTGGTCTGGCAGCAAAAACGGTTTAACTGTAAGTCTTTTTTCTAGCCTTTGATCATTGAGCATGAGTATGATTGAGTTGAGTCTTTGGTTATGTATGCAGATGGTGACAGCTCATGTTGAAGTAGGAAAGAAGCTGTTCTGTATTGATTGGAAGAACCAGAGGAAGATGTCAGTGTTCAATGCAGAAGATGAAACTTGGGAAGTGGTGGCTCTTCCGCTTTCAGGAAGCTCCAGGGCCGGGTTCCAGTTTGGTAAGCTGAATGGGAAGCTTCTGCTTTTCTCATCTCAGGAAGAAGCTGGTCGCATCACATTACTGTATGATCCGGATGCTGCACCAGGCAAGCAGTGGATGACATCTGAGATAAAACTGTCTGGTCCGTGCGTATGCAGCGTCACAATCACAGCCTGATTGATGTGAGCTTTATCGATACCATTGTCGTCGTTACAATTTCTCCACGAATACAAATCAAAGAGAGCATTGTATCTTGTATAAGTTGATACACTGGTTTAATACAGTTTAAATAAAGTGGAGAGTGTTTTGTTTGAAACTGCTTTAGTGTTGTTGTGGTGTTCCTCCACCGTTTGTTCCTTGTAACATATGATTGTGTTGATTTATGTTTAATTTGTGATGGTAATTATGTTGATTGAACATAGAAGCTACAGCTCATATGCTATATTTTTGCCAACATGTAATCGTAGTCTTAACTGTGAGTGTGACAGTATGTTCTCTATAAACCAACCATGACTGAATATGAAAAAGCCCTATATCAAAACTGGTCTTCTAACTTGCGTCTGTAGTTTTTTCCTTTCTTTTCTTTTTTTAGCTTTCATTTGGAGAAATTTCAAAAGCTGGGATACTCTTCGGACATTATTAACAAGGTAACGCAGACCAGCCTGTGAAGAGACGTGTGCCTTTGCCTCTTCATAATAGTTTCTAACCATGCACGTTCCTGTATTTTTGGTTACATGCTCAAAGTTAAATATCATGTCACGGATACCACATACATCATGTATTCATACCTTATCAAAGCAGTTTTGGAGTTAATTTCAATAGTTCACTACTTGCAGAAGAAGCTGATGAGAGTGGTAAGAGTTCAAAATATTGGAGCTAATTTCAAACTTCCTCCTAGTGAAGCATATTAACCAGTACGAGATGATTTCAATAGACGATCCAATCGCAACGGTATCAATTTTCACTCTAGGACGAATGACCAAGTTAAATCTAGCAACGAACATGTTAAAGTTGGTCTTGTTGTATCTAATGAGACAACGCTGAAAATAAGATCGGAAACTTTGTATAAAATTTGCAGAAGTAGTGGCAAGGTACTGAGAAACTAAATTTGTATTTTACAAACAAGGCAGAGTTACGAACTAAACCATTCAAAAAAGTGTTTATACATTGAGACCACCAAGATCAGAGGCTAATTATTATATATTTAATAATAAACTGAGAATCTATATTTTGTGCTCAAGTCATGATCATACTGTCTGACTGAAAAATCATCATACTCTTTACTCGATTCTCTTCCCTAGCTCTGGCTTTCTCTTTGATGTTTTGAACTTGCAACTGAATCTTGTGGCTAGCCATCTCTTCTTTCTCCATCGTCACCAGCCTCTCTCCACTGATCTCACCGAACATCACTTTCCTTCTCAGGTCTGGATTGCTGCTGTCTCCCATGTTGAAAAGAATGGATCTGTACTTTGCTTTTTGAGTCCCTTCGAAAGAACCTAGTTTCTCAAACATGGCAGATTCAACGGACGCAGCCACAGTCCAAGAATCGCAAGAAACCACTCCTTCCTTCATCTCAACAGCCACTTTAGACAAGGACTTGTGAAGAATCTCACGCACTTTGTCTCGGTTTGAATCCCCCGTCGTCCTCGAAATCATCTCCTCCTCCACAAGCTTCTTCTCCTTCTTCACAACCGTCCGATCACGAGGTCGTGAACCATGTTTCCTCCCCGTAGCGTAGAGATATCTGAGCCAAAGAGAGTAAAGAATCTTTCCCTCGGACTGGATTCTAGTGTTTTTGTGCTCCGTGAAAAGGCCGTGGCTCTTTCCAATTTGAGGGTATTTGCGATCGATGACCATCTCGTAAGCAAGCGACTCCGGAGCTCCTCCCAAACGCTTTATGGCTTCGACGCACCTAGAGACCGCAGGAGATTTCTTAGCGTCTCCTCTCGAAGCAGATTTTGCAGCTTTAGTCGCAGCTTCAAACAGTTCTAAGAACTCATGCTTCTCCATCCTTCTCTCTCTCTCTTTCTCGCGCGAGTGAGAAAATAGGGTTTGTAAGCAACGAATGTAGAGAGAAGAGATTGGTTTGTTAGAAAGTGATCTCACGTGTTTACATATATAAAGAGAGAGAGAGAGTATCGTAAACCAAATCCTCTGATAGATTTGCTTTTGTTGTGTTGTTTCTCCACACGTTTACTTACTTGGATCTCAAGCCTCTTCTAACTTTCCTTTTCTTTGTCTTCTGTTTCTAACCGTTATAGGATTTTCCATTTTCTTCGACATATATCTTTTCAAAAATTTATTAAAAATTAATATAATCCTCTCTGGTTTAATTAGATAACTCCGGCGGTTTAGAGATGACAAAATAAACCAGTGATTGAAGCCGGTTAGGCAGTAATTGCAATTAGTATATGTCAAAAAGAAAGAAAGTGAACTTCTTGTGTGTTTACTGTCCTCTTACACTTGACAATGTTATTACAGAAATTGTGTGATTAACAAGGTGGTTGTAGAAACTTGAGAAGACGCCACAAGAGAACTGCGTGGAAGTTCAAGGCGGAGAATGCAATCTTCTAATATTAGTTACAAGTGTAACGTTGATCCTTCAACAAGTTGGGGCTGGTGATCACGAATTGCCTTGCTTGACTGGATTGGTTCCAAGACTATCCCAAACATGAAAAGTGTAGTTTTTTTTTTATATATGTAAATATGTGTGTTGTTTTGGAAACAGCGTATTTATTTCGCCAACTTTGCGACATTTCTAATATCTATAAACCATTTGATTGAATATTTCATTTCAATTAATAATTATTCAACAAAAAGAGAAAATAAACACAGATTGAAGACTGGTCCCTAGACTCTGGAGTGAGTTATAGGATCTCGTGTAATTAAGAATTATCGAAGATATACTTATAAAACAGAAAAAATGGACACAAAAAACAAAAAAGAATATGGTTATAACTGGATCATATTTTGTCGATGTTCTCAGAGACGTTCTTCATACGTGGACGAACTTCAGGGTCACTTTCAGTACACGCAAGAGCAAGATGGAATACGGACAAGACCTGTTGCTTAGCGTGAACTTCTTGAAGCAACATTGGATCAACCATATCCGACAATGGAGTCTCCTCTTCAAACCCTTTCCTCACCCACTTCACCAAATCCGTCACCTCAGCAACCCCCGTGGACGACGAGGACGAGCTCAGCGGCGACGAATCCGGCGACTTCCCCGTAAGAAGCTCCATAAGGACAACACCGAACGAGTACACGTCCCATTTCTGAGCAGGCTTGCTTCCAGGGAGACGAGCCTCGGGAGCTTTGTAGCCGTTGGATCTATCTGACGGTTTGATAGAAGTGTAAGGGAGAGCTCCGCCTAAGAAACCGCCGGCCCCAGAGGAGGAGGACGGCTCCCCGGAAGGCGCGGTGATGGTGATGAGACGCGTGAGGCCGAAGTCGGAGATGTAAGGAGTGAAGGAAGAGTCGAGAAGGATGTTGGAAGGCTTGACGTCGCCGTGTATCAACTTTCTTGGGCTGCATTCGTGTAGGTATGCTAGCCCACGTGCCGCTCCTTTTGCGATCTTTAGTCGCGTTGACCATGTTAGGCTAGGTGATGGTTGACCATTCCTCCCTATTTACCAAAGAAATAAAAATGTAAAATAATAAAGTAAACTACGATGAGAAAAAGACGGGTCAACTAGAGGATCCAGCGAGGTAGGTTTGTAGAATCATTACTCTTAACCTACAAGTCATCTCTCTCTCCTACTCCATTGTAAATATCTCATCATTGTTTTTCCTCCCCCACTCATTTTTTAATTTTTACTACTTACTTCTGATTTACTACACTACCAAAGTAAATTAAACCACAACTACAAGGCATGTTTGTTTTACTTGTGACTCAAAATATACTATTCAAGAAAAACAAAAGATTCCTGAAAGAGAAAGAAATCTTGGTCCAGTTTTTAAACAAAACAAAAAAGAACAGCAAGCTGATGATTGTTTGAATAGAATATTGAAGTGTTTGTATAGACAAAAACAAAACCCAATAATAATAGAATATTCGAGTGTGTAAGCTTTTAAAGGATTAGTAGATGGGATCTTAAGTCTTAACCACTCAATCAGATGTTGACCCTACAAGCAAACTATGTCACATCTAACCTCAATCTGACGTCAACATATAAAAAGGCGTTGACAAAGTCAACCTAAATTTTACTTTTATGGTCTAAAGTAGTGTTTAGTTTACCTCTAAGTGCATCAGCTAAACTGCCGTTATTGACGAAGTCACTGATCAATAGCTTCTCATCAGGAGCCCAATAATAAGCTCTCAGCTTCACCACATTAGGATGCTTCACCTTCCCCATCGCTTGAACCTCCGTCACAAACTCCTTATACCTCTGTTCTCCTCCTTCTCCAAGCCGCCGTACCGCCACCGGAGCTCCGTTTCCGAGCACCACTTTGTACACTATCCCCAACCCACTCTTCCCAAGAACATACGCAGAAGCTCTCAGAAGCTCGTCTAGCTCAAATGAGAACCCTTTATCGATCGCCACAAGCTCTCCTTCTCCTCTAGCCTCTCCGCCCCTCTCGTTATCCTCCGCTTCTGAATCGTCTTCCTTCGGAAACCCACCGACGCAGCAGCAAGTTTTGCCTTTCTCGGAACCGCCGCCGAGTTTCTCGTTACCTGTGCAGCTGCATCCTCCTTCCGAGTCTTTTTTCTTCCAGTACAAGTAAACTATCACAAGCCCTATTAGGGCTACACTAGCAGCATCAGCTACAGAGATCAACACTATCAATCCCGTGCTCAGCCCTTTTCTCGAATCCGTATTATTCTCCGGGGACTTCCGACTCTCCGGCGAGGTCTTGTCACCGTTCTTACATGACTTTTGTAGAGGGAACCCGCAGAGTTTCGGGTTGTTGAGGAATGCGGTTGGTCCTTGGTTTGAGAAGGACCCGGTTTGAGGGATTTCTCCGGTTAAGTTATTGTTCCTGAGATCGAGAGAGACGGTGACCGGTAGGTTCCCTAGTGATTTAGGGATCTCACCGGTTAAGTGGTTAAACGAGAGATTAACTGTACCGGAGATCGATTTGAGTTCTCCGAGCTCTTTAGGGATCGAACCGGTGAATTGGTTCGAAGAGAGATCGAGCTGCGCGAGACTCTTCAACTCCGGCCAGATTTCTCCCGGAACTTCGCCGGAGAATTTGTTAGCGGCGAGGACCAGTCTCTGGAGCTGTTTACAGTCTCCGAGATCGGGAGAGAGAGCTCCGGAGAGGGAATTTCGAGACAAATCGAGGTTCTGAAGCCTCGGGAGGGTGCAGATCGACGGCGGCAGAGAGCCGGAGAGGTTGTTTCCGTATAGGAAGAGGCTGTGAAGCGCGGTGGCGTTGAAGAGCTGAGTCGGGATCGAGCCGGAGAGCTCGTTATCGTGGAGGTTGAGACGGCGGAGGTAGATTAGGGACCCGAGCTCCGAGGGGATGTAGCCGCGGAGGTGTTTCCCGGCGAGGGAGATTCCGACGACGCGCGGGGCGGAGGAGGAGGAGGAGGAGGAGGAGGAGATGTTCATACAGGAGATGCCGGTCCAGCGGCAAGGATCGGAGTCGTTGTCGTTCCAGTCGGAGAAAGCGGAGGAGGAGGAGGATTGGTCGACGGCGGATTTGAGGGAGAGTAGGGCGAGGCCGTCGGGGGAGAGAGAGAGGGAAGGAGAGGAGTTGATGAGTAGGTGGAGGAGAAGAGAGAGAATGATCATTTCTGTTTTTTTTCTTTTTTTTTTCTTGGTCTTTACTCTGAGAAGTTAATTGAACGGAGAGTGAAGGGAAGAGGAGAGAGTTGTGGAGTTAAGACGATGGTTGAAGGAAGGTGACGGAAGAGACTGGTTGGTCGTGTAAGGGTATTTATTTATGTTAGTTATACCCTTTTTGTCATATTGTAATCAATATTTAATCACAATTTCAATAACATTATTAATATTTAAAAATTAAGGTTGAAAACTTATATCTTACTACTAGTGTTACTGTGGTTTTGTAATCCGTATTCAAAGTTTGGTAGTAGTGTGTTTAGATTGTTCATATTTAAAAATAAAATATGTTATTCAGTTTTCCAAAACTACCATAACATGTAAAGGTTTATCAATTTCTACTAACTGAATGTTAGTATTAGTTGTGACTTTCAGACAACTGAAAAAGGTTTAAAAGAAGTATGGCATGTGGAATTAACTGTCACTGATTGATTTACTTATCTATAAAAAGAGAGAATACAAATGTCATAGTGGTCCTCACAAACACAAAAGACGAGTATTTTTAACAGAGGGATTAAGTGTTGGGATCAAGAACAAATCAAAGAGGTACGGAACGTAATCGTATAAGTAGCTCCTTGGGAACTGCTCCGGTCCCTCACGTAGCCGCCGAGCCAAATCCCGTGTCTTTGACACGTGTTTGTAGTTTCTTAAAAGTCTCAAATATTATAAGGACTTTTTGTTAGTATTATACTTGAGAGTTAAAAACTTTTTCTGATAATTTCAACTTTGCGATCAACTAAATGCGTTTTCATACAATCCTTTTTCCTGTAATCAAATTAGATTAATAGGATCTTTTCAGTAATTGGCATAATCAACTTATAGTATTATTTGGGCTGTGTTGTAAATGTCACCTTACAATCATTAAAACATGCTTAGAAGCAAATGAAAAGCAAGGGATCTATGATCTTATCTTATTTAAGGTTTAGTTATGAGAGACAACTTGCAAAATGAGATTAAATCATGTAATAAATCTAATCAAATTCCAAATATATGCTAATTTATTGTTTGAATTTAAACTAGATCAAGACTTCCAAACTAATATATATAGAACCAAAATTGAACTAAATTAATGCGGTCATTTATCATTTTTGGTATAAATATCCTTTCCCGACCAGTATACGCAATTGTAGGTATCAACTATACAGTACATCAAATATGTTTCTGTCATCTAGTAGTTCGATTTGTAGAATAGACCAACAAACTACCCTCACGTGCTACCATACACATATCGTCTCGGTACGGTGTGAACATCAGAAATACTATATATGTAAAATGATAAACTATAAAACTGAGCATTTGGATCTCTACGTATAATGATGATTTGGAGTGATCTATTATAAGTTTTACACCAAGATTATTAATGATGAATCCAGCATAATGCACTCATCTTTATTTTTTGTGTGATGCACTCATTGATTCCACCATTTGGATGAGTTTCTCTCAAGAAACCGTAATCCCTTTGCTTTGCACCCAAGTTTTATTATTTTCTTATGTTGTTTTTCTATTTTCTTTATTATGATGTATTGATATTTTTGCTCCATATTATCTTTTATGAGGAGCAGAGCTAGACCAGATTTTATATTCACTAAACTTAGGTATGCCTCCAAATTTAAGCAGAAAAAAACTTAGGTATGCCTAGATCGTTTATATGAATATATGTGCGTTGCCATGCTAATATATTTAGATTGAAGCAACATAATAAACTGATTACTCTTCTTGATCCCATATCGAAAATTTAAGAGAATCTTAATTGATATATAAAAGGTTAGAGCCAATTTATATATCATTCGTTTAAGTTAAAAGATCACAATAAACCTAAATTTAACATGGTATTAGAGCGAGTCGATACCCTAACCCATTAATCCGACTGGAAAGTGGCATGATGATGATCCTATGAACTGATGGTCTAAAAAGGCTCTGATACCATGTTAAGTTATAGCAATGGAGTGATTCAAATCATTTATATTTACTTAAATCTCTTTTATGTTTTCAATGTGGGATTTTATTTCCAACACAAAGTCGGTTAAAATATTCATTCTTATCATATTTCTATTGATATTTTCTTATACTACCTAAGTTTTTACGATGCTTGCCGATTACTATGGTTTCAGATGGATAATAAATCTATCACACCTATTTACTAAATTTGGGAGGGGTTGGTGCCATGTTAAATGGGTTAAGGCTCCGAATGCCACACTTATAAAAGCACGACTGTGATTTTATGTGGGGAGCAATGAGTTTTGAAACCGATGCAATTAATGAGTTGTGTATGGGGATATACGATTTGGGTGCAGCGCGATTTTCCTGTATTCTTGAATGGACAAGAAGATGTAGATGCCATTTGAATACAAACGTTATTTATGTTTTAATGATAGATAAATATACTATTATAAACAATGATAAATTAAAAACGATTTCACAGCTGATAATTTTATATCTTATGAAAATTCATATCGTCTGACAACACTATCTGAACCGCACTATAAAAATTACCTTTAATGGTACTCGATGAAATCATTCTCGTGTAGAAATACTAATGAACCCTTAATAAAACCATTTGACTAAAGGAGCTTTCACTACATTATTTATGTTATTATTATTGATTTGTTTGTTTTACATTATTTCCTTTTAGACACTTATAAACATAAATAGTTTTCCCACTAAAACATAAATAATGTTTTCTGTTAAAATGCAATTCCGTATTTTGCGCCATAAATATAAAATATGATTTTTACTCCAAAATTGATTTATTTTTTCTACCATAAAATTTAATTTCTCACAAAAATAATTATGTTTTTCTCTTAAAAATACAAAATGCGAAATCTCATATCTGGATTAGATATTATAATTTGGATTTTTGACGAAAAAAACAAAATCTTATATATTTTTTTGAAAAACAAAATCTTATAATTTTAACAAAAAGATAGAATTTCATGTCAGGAAACAAGTTTACAATTTTGCAGAAAACATAATTTCATGTGTTTTAGAGGGAAACGAGAGTTTTTATTTTTGGCTGAAAATGTATTTTCATGTTTTTCTTCAAAAACGTATTCCTGTTTTGATTTTTTTGTAAAAACTTCATTTCATGGAAAAATGCATTTCCAAATTTTCTGTCAACAAATATTTTCATTTTTGGGATAATTTGATGTGTCCATTCTTTATCACCATCAAGAAACCATACCACTAAGAATTTTTATTACATTTGTTGCATTTCTGGACGTCTGTCTTATTTATTGTACTCCTTACTTCTATCTAATGACTGCTGGTACGACGCAGTATCGTTAATGCATGTATTACTTAAGCTTACCAGAGCCTCATTACAGCCTTCTCTAATGGAATCCACAGCTAATGTGATATTTATGATAAATCACCTTGTTATTAGATAAACGCGTATACGTTGTACAATACTGATACACTGTGGCGTTCGTTCATACATATATGCATCGCCAAGAGTTCGAAGGATTGAACATAATTTTTTTTACAGAGGTTGGAACTATGGTTATTTATGTACATTGTATAGTTAATTTTCTGTCAACTAGGCTGATTACTGAGTAGGAGTGCTTATCAGATATGTTTTAAGTTTATTTGAGAGTTTGGATGTGCATGATCATTTGTTGTTTCTGACACTTCTTTTTTTTTTGTGGACACTGAAAAGTTTGTTGACTGTCTGTTTAATCAAATCCTGTATGTGATATGACTAAGAGCAAAGGTTGGTGATCTGACTAAAGATTGCATCAAAGGTGATGAAACCCTCCCTAGTATATTCCACTCTGATTTTGGTTGGATCGAACAAGGATAGATGGTTTATTTTGGGATAAATAAATGAATGGCAGTTTCTGGATAGATAAATGAATTGTTAGGTCACACTAAGGTTGTGGAATGGCCTCAGATTAACACTCTCTTGTTCTGGATATGACACACCAGTCAACATGATAGGTTGCTGATTTGCTTTGGGTTTACACACTTCCACAATCAGGTTGTTCATAAGTACAATGAATCATCAAATAAGAGACGAAATAATTTTATAAAAATGATGATTAAAACTTCTGGTACAGACTTGACATATTTAAATAGAAAATTCTAAACCTGATGCATGATCAGCATAGAAAACACAAGACATGCTGCATGAACAACACAAAAAGCATAAAATAGACAAGACAATAAATGTACGTGGTTGGGACAATGCTAGTTGCAGCTTCTTCTTCTAATTTTCGTCCAAGGCTTCTACTTCATTTTTCTTGCTCAATATTCTGATCAAACTTAAGCCCAAATATCAATTCTAGAAGCCCAATACGTCCAACAACTAAACTAGTAGTTTTCCTCTGTCTAAAACTTCATGAATGAGCCCAATAAGATTAATAAGAACTCCCACTGACTCTGCAACAATTTCTGTTCCTTTTGATCTAAACAAAACCTTATTGTCTTTGTATTTGCTGATGTTCATGATTGCATCATCCCCTCCTCCTTTGAAAGAATTTGTCCTCAAATCGAAGCCTTCTAACTGATCAAATTCGTTCATGACCTGCTTTCCATGATTTGCTCTGAGCTTGAATGAAGCTGTTTTCAGATCCACAATGTTGTTACCTCTTCCAAACTCACTCCAGATTCCTCCATGTTCAAAAACAACTTGCTGCAGGCCCTTGACAACTCTCAGATGCTCAACAAAGCTGAGCTGAATGCATGACATAGGTTTGATCAAAATTTCAGAAGTCAAAGTCTTAGTATTTTCACCTTGATCAACCAAAATAAGCGCCAATTCTGCTACTGATGAATCTTCAAGCACTTCCTCTTTTCCGTTGGGTTGATCAGGTACATGCACACATACAACTTGTGTTTCCTTCTCTGGTTTCAGACACTGATTGGTTGATTCTGGCACCATTTCTTTTTTCTTCTTAACAAGTTTTTCCTGTCCACTTATAATCGCATGCAATTGAGACTCTTGTGGTTGATTATGTGGTTCGAGCTTTGTATGCAGCATGATCCTCAACTTTGTACTATCAACACACAATCTTCTCATGACTTCAGACACCATAGCCTCCACTTGCAACATACTAATGTTTACTGCAGGTGGATTAGTTTTTCCTTCTGAATCAGATATGGTTTTGCTTAGCTTTGAGTTGAGATGATGATGATGATAGAAATTTCCTAGGAGTTGGTCTCCAGCCATATTGTTCCTTGATAGCTGCAGGGAAGTCTTTTGGTATATACCTCTTATCCATGATGTTCTGAAGCTCATCCCAAGTTGTGATGGCTGGTTTGTTATGAAACCAACGTTTTTCCTCCTCTCTCTCCAACCAACTTTTAGCTTCACCTCTGAGCCTACTAGCAGCCACTGATAACCTTTCATCCTTAGGAATGTGATTGTGCTAGATACATTTTTCCACATTTGCAGGCCAAGAGAGATAGGTTTCATGACATTTTCCTCCATAAAAAAACCCTTGGTATGAACATAGGGATACGTAGTCAAACCCAACAACAGAAAATTCAAAATCAAATCCATAAATGATAAAGAACTTGAAATCAATCCCAGAGAAACAGATAATTTTCTAAATTAAACCCAAAAAAAAAAGAGAAACTGAATTGAAATTGAAAACCAAGAAAACAGAGAAAATATTGAGAAATAAACCCAAAAATTGAATCTATCTCCAGAGTGGTGCTCTGATACCACTTCATGAAACCTTCCCTAGGATATTCCACTCTGATTTTGGTTGGATCGAACAAGGATAGATGATAGATGGTTTATTTTGGGATAGATAGATGAATGGCAATTTCTGGATAGATAGATGGATTGTTAGGTCACACTGAGGTTGCAGAATGGCCTCAGATTAACCACTCTCTTGTCTGGATATGATACACTAGCCAACATGAGAGGTTGCTGATTTTCTTTGGGTTTACACACCTCCACAATCATGTTGTTTATAAGAACAATGAATCATCAAATAAGAGAAGAAATAGTTTAAAAAAAATGATGATTGAAACTTCTGGTATAGACTTGACATACTTAAATAGAAATTCTAGACATGCTGCATGATCATCATAGAAAACATAAGACTTGGTGCATGAAAAACATAGAAAACATAAAACAGACAAGCAATAAATGTAGGTGGTTGGGACAATGGTAGTTGCAGCTTCTTCTTCTAATTTTCGTCCAAGGCTTCTACCTCACTTTTCTTGCTCAATATTCTGATCAAACTCAAGCTCAAATACCAATTCTATAAGCCCAATACGTCCTTCAACCAAATCAGTAGCTTTTCTCTGTCTAAATCTTTATGAATGAGTCCAATAAGATTAATAAGAATTCCCACTGATTGTGCAACAGTTTTTGTTCCTTTTTATCTAAACCAAATCTTCTTGTCTTTGTATTTGATGCTGCTCAGGATTGCATCAAAAGGTATCAATCTTGTGGACGAGAGATCAGATTAGAACAATAGAAAGTGTGATAAGGACGAAGATGAAGATGGAGATGATGATTGGGACTTTCTAGTCCATATTCAAAGTATTGCTATAGAGGAACCACACTTTCTTGGGAGCTCGTCTATTCAGAATGATGATGAATCAAATAAGTCTCAGCAAACTTTTATACATTGTTTGGTAAATTTGTGGAAACATTAGCTTGGAACCAACATAGTAATGAAAATCAAACACTGAATCAAATCATGTAATAAGACGGAGAAGATATGTATATACTATATATATATGTACTTTGTTTTTAACAAATGAAACAAGACATATCAAATTAAACTTGGCAACCCAGAACTTAAACTGTTTTTACATTGAGACCACCAAGATAAGAGACTATAATAAACTGATAATCTATTTATTAAGTCATGATCAGACTGTCTGACTGAAACATCATCATACTATTTACTCGATTCTCTTCCTTAACTATGGCTTTCTCTTTGATTTTTTGAACTTGCATCTGAATCTTGTTGCTAGCCATCTCTTCTTTCTCCATCGTCACCAACCTCTCTCCACTGATCTCACCAATTAACACTTTCCTCCTGAGATATGGATTGCTGTTGTCTCCCATGTTGAAAAGAATCGATCTGTACTTTGCTTTTTGAGTCCCCTCGAAAGAACCTAGTTTCTGAAACATGGCTGATTCAACCAACGCAGCCACACTCCAAGAATCGCAAGAAACCACTCCTTCCTTCATCCCAACAACAACCTCGTTAGCGACTTTAGACAAGGACTTGTGAAGAATCTCACGTACTTTGTCTCGGTTAGAATCCCCTGTCGTCATCGAAATCATCTTCTCATCCACAAGCTTCTTCTCCTTATTCACCACCGGCCGATCATGAGATCGTGAGCTCTGTTTCCTCCCCATAGCATAGACATATCTGAGCCAAAGAAAGTAAAGAATCTTTCCCTCAGACTGGATTCTAGGGTTTTTGTGCTCCGTGAAAAGCATGTGACTCTTTCCAATTTGAGGGTATGTGATGTCGATGACCATCTCGTAAGCAAGTGACTCTGGAGCTTCTCTCAAACGAATCATGGCCTCCACGCACCTAGAGACCGCTGGAGAAGAACTCTTACTGTCTCCTCTCGCAGCAGACTTTTGCTTTAGTTGCTGCCTCAAACAGTTCCAAGAACTCCTGCTTCTCCATCCTTCTCTGTTCTCTCTCTTTCTCGACTGAAAAATAGGGTTTGGAAGCAACGAAAGTGGAGAGAATGATTTGTATTGTTAGAGTTTGACCTTACGTGTTTGTATATAAAGAGAGAGTATCTAAAGTCAACTCCTGATAGGTATGGTTTTGTTGTGTTGTTTCTCCACACGTTTACTCACTTGGTACTCAAGCCTCTTCAAACTTTCCTTTTTCGTTGTACGATTTTCCATTTTCTTCACTTAATTTTATTTATCTTCAAAATTTTATTAAATAATATAATCTTCTGACGGCGGAGATATTCTTCGGACGGCGGAGATAGAAGGTGTTTTGTGGCCTGAAGCCCAGACATATGAGTCTATAAATCGTGAATCTCTACATATTGCAGAGAACCATTTTCCACACGGAGTTAACAAGCGTTATATAGATGGAGCATGGAAGGAACATGATCCTTATACAGGGCAGGGATGGGTCTACAGAAAAGATGGATCAACTGATACTATGATGGATGCAATGTCTATTCGCAGAAGTATATCACCTTTACATGCTGAATGTGAAGCTTTGATATGGACGATGAAGTGCATGAAGACCCTACAAATCTCAGAGGTGGTGTTTGCAACTGATTGTTCTCAATTGGTAAAGATGATGTCTACACCGACCGAATGGTCGGCGTTCACTACACACATGGAGGAGTTTCTGCGATGTAAGGAATTCTTTATTAACTTTATTATCCAACATATCCCAAGGGCACAAAATACTCTGGCGGACAAGCTGGCACGAGGTGCTAGGACTTCGCTATATGCTATGGTTTATGTTGATACAGTTCCTTCGAGGTGGCTCTAGGACCAAGAATTTTTGTTGTAAAAAAAATTATAATCTTCTGAGAAAAAATTCCCAAATTTAATGGTGATTATCGGTTATGATCTATTTTATTTGGCTTAATCAGATAACTCGGTGGTTTCGAAATGACTAAACCAGAAATTGGGAGCTGGTTTACAAGAACCGCAATTTTATCTGGTTTAATCAGATAATTTGGTGGTTTAGAGATGACTAGATAAACCAGAGATTGAAGCCGGTTAGGCTGAAACTGAGAGTTGGTTTACGAAAACCAATAAAATAAAATCGGAACGGACCATCAATTAGGGATTTTCCCATCTCTCTCGGTGATTCTTGATTACGCTCGCCGGATCCTCGCCGCCCGTTGAAAATCTCTCCCAGCTAAAGGCAAGTCAATAATATCGAAGTTCCCTTAGGTCTGCTTCTTTGAGCTATGTTATTGTTTGGGCGATGTATCGTCTCTTTTTGTTATTACATCATTTTGGTGTTTAATTCTTGCGGACAAAGTGTTCGATGAAATTGCTCAATGAACATTTTGCTCTCTTTTATTGCAGGGACAACTCTTGTGTTTATCATGACGAGCCTGCTATGGTTAACGGCAGAAGAAGCTGCAAAGAACAGAGGTAAAGTTCTTTCCTTGTACCGCCAGTTACTAAGGAGCGTGAACTCACCGAAACTGCAGCTTAGTTACGCTTCAAGACTCGCCAAGAAAGCTGAGATTAAGACCATCTTCTTGTTTGGCTCCGAAGAGGTTTCCAAACACAACGTTGCCGATCTCATCCGTACCGGTGAATATGCTCTTTCCCAGTTGAAACAAGGCAAGATCCCAAACAACACTACTCAGTATTAGAGCCATGTAGTTGCTTCCATTTGCATTTCTTCATGCATTCACAAACGGTGTGACGCTTTTTGTTTATTTGAAAACATACATTGAATCAGCTTTACTGTACAACGTTTTGGTTCAATACAGTTTGAATAAACAAGTGATTACTTGTAATGCACAACAAGCCGAGTAAGGAGTGAATGGTTCACATTATGCCATAACTCATGTGAATGATAAATAGTAAGTATGGGTTTCTTTCACAAATCTGAGGGTTTAACAAAATTGTTTGATTGTAATTCGACAAAAAACATACTGGATCATATTTTAAGATTCTACCAAAACTTGTATCAGATAGTTGTCAGCACAAAAGCTTTTAGTAGTCAATAAGCAGCTCTCATTCTGTGTTCAGCCCTTCCTCTAGCTTCTGAGCTTTTTGATTTCCAATCTGTGGCCGTCTCATAGCTGAATAAAACAGAGGAAGATGAAGAATTTTTATGTCACAATCTTGTACAGAGCTTTATTTCATTGTCTTTGTATGTTTAATGGAAACGTGTAAACTCACATTTAAGAGCTGACCCGGCAAGACAAGTAAGCCTTGATTTAGTGTTTGTCTCGGCTAATGGTTTTGCATTCTCTTTAGCCGCCATTCGCATGTCCCAAACACGTATGATCCCATCAGAAGATGCAGAAGCAACCAAATACGGATCTTCTGACGCACCGTCACTGTCATTCTTCGTAAGTGTGACGACACCTTTGATCCGAGCTGGGTGAGCATCTTGTATGGAATAAGCAAGCTTCCCGCTATTTGTGTCCCAAGCTGTTATAGCCCGATCCTCACCAGCTGTAAACAGAGTCCCACTCTGTTGCAAATCAATCAAACATTTTAGCTTAAAAAATCTAAATCAAAAACCATCACCATAACAACTCTAAACACAAGTTGAGGAAGACAAGTTACTAAATAGAGACAAAGAGATAGATAAGTAAAGAAAGAATCTCACGTCTCCAGGAGAAGCGCATAGAATACGCTTACGGCTACCATTGTCCAGCTCAAGAAGAAGCTTAGCATCCTCACTCTGATGAACACCAACTTTACTATTCACCACCATGAAGAACCTCTCCCCACTCGGATCAAACTTCACAAGACTCGCCTCGTGCCCCAACCTACAGCAAAAACTCCTCTTCCCCCTCACAAGATTCAACATCGCAAAGCACTCGTCACGGTAAACAGCCAAAGCGAGCTTCCCAGAAGGGTGAATCGATAGATCGTTGACGGCCTTCTTGTGAGGACGAAAGGACTTGAGGAGGACAAAAGGGTCTGTGTCGAAGATCGCGACGGAGCCATCGGCGGCGGCGGAGATGAGATTGCGAGGGAAGGAGAGGGAGGAGGGGGTGTAGAAGGAGAGGGCGGTGATCGAAGCGGTGTGGTTGTGGTCGAGGAGAGAGCCGAGGGAGGAGGCGGAAGGGAGGTCGTAGAGGTGGATTGTGTCGTCGGAGCCGCCGGAAGCGGCGGCGGGACCGGAGCAAGCGACGGTGGTGATGGAGGAGATGTGGGAAGGGTAGGAGAAGAGAGGGGAGAGGGTTAGGGTTTGAGTGTCGGCGTCGTGCTTTGTGGGTTTGAGCTTGAAACCCCATATGAATCTCTCGTAGGAGCCTGCGATGATGCTCATTGCTTTCTCTCTCTCTCACTGCTAGGGTTTTAGGACCGATCTATTTACTTGCTTCTTTGTGTTGTGTCATAAAATGTAATCATAAATCAAACCAGAGACTAAACCGATTAGATTTGTAATAAAGCGGGCCCAACTTATACCCCATGCAATTGAGATGATGATGATAAGCGAAAAAGAAATGCCACGTATAAAAACATGAAATGAAGAGTGAAAATTAAAACAATAGCTCGACTTTAAAAAATCTGATTTCATTTGAGATGTATTATGAAATACTATTTAACGATAAGAAATGATACTCGGCAAATTATAAATAGGTTGATTTTTTTTTTTAAATACTCAATTTTTATCAAACGAACTAAGTTTTAGTAAAATAATAATATTATTTGGTTTAAAAATTTTAAGCAACGGAGATGGTCTTCATAAATTAAACAACTAGTAAAAGTATAATTATTTATCACCAAAAAAACAGGGGAACAATTCATGCCTTATTGTTGCTTAGCATTTTGTTATATCATCGCAGAATGAAGTGTCATATAAACGTGAAACATTACGAAGGCCAACATTTGAAATATAGCTGTGTATAAACGTGCCTAAGCAAATAAAAGAACATTGAATAACTTGTGTCCCTCATCACTCGCTTTTTCATTCAAAAAGGAATAATCAAAACTTGAAACTCTGACATTTGTAAACGAATCCCATTCTTGCTTTGTTGCATGTGAGGAAGTTTGAAATGAACAAAAATTGCAATACTTGGCGTGATATGCTGTTTTTGTAAACATATAAACTATTTTTCCAGTGTATATATATACCATATTAGTTGTTGTAATAAGTAAACATTAAATCTTCAGACCAAAATAATAACCTAACCCATGGATCCTCTTAACCAAGTTCGTTCATGTCATCTCTTGTGCCCAAAAGAACGATATGAAAAAGAAAAAGAGCATACCAAACCGGCAAAAATTAGCGGACAAAGCTTTCAGTTCAACTATCGCATAGTCAAAACTTCCTGTTTCAACGAAAATTCCAATAATCTCCATTCTCTATTTCATTGCAGCAAAAAAGAGGGTGAAGAAATATTTTACGGTACTTGCGAAAATTGTCACATGTAGATCGAAACAGATACATGTTACTTCTGCAGCTACTGTAATCGTGCATATCACAAAGAATGTGTTGAGTCTCCTTCTATTTACCATTCCTCTGATCATCCAAAGCATCCTCTTCAACTTCTTTTTATCAAAAAAAAAAAAAAAACATGCTTTCAGAGAAAAAAATATCTTGATGTACATAGATGTACTTTTTCCATATACATTCTTTTATTCATTTGGGGTTCATGACATGCAATGTTTTGACGATAATATGTAAAAATACATATATGAGACTCGTGGAAATAAGCAGATGTGCACTACGACGTGATGTATCCGACGGGAAAGAACTTGAAGGAGAGCCTAAAGGATCGTGTATCGAACAAAAAACGCTATCTAGGACGAACTCAAGTGAAGACGCCGCCGCCGCTAGCATCCCTCCATGCCGGTGAGGCTTTTTGCCGCCGGCGTCGGGTCCTCTGCTCCGTCAGCCACTCCTTATCGATCTCTGTTTTTTACATCGTTGTCTTCAGTTCTTGTGTCAGTGTTCTCGTCGTCTCCACCATCGCCATCTCGCCGAACCTTCTCATCGCTACCGTCTTCCATGTTACTCTCTTGGTCGCCACCGCCTCTCCGTCTCATCTCCTCATCACCGCCCAACCTCTCAAGGCAAACAGAAGCACCAGATCTACTCACTTCGTGTGTGGTCTCGTTGGTCGGCTCATATGCTCGTACTCACTGAGTCTCCACTCGATACACGGCCTAAACCTCCTCTGTTTCGCCCCTTTCCCTCGCCGGTCATAGTAAAGGTCACAAGACAAGTTCCCTCTCCGCCGAAACGCCTCGTCTCTCCACCAACTCCAAATCTTGAACCTTTGGACGAGAATCTTCAGGGTTTCAATTCGACAGATCTCTTGATAGGAACAATCATATTGTTGTTGTGGAGTACTCAGCTTAGGGTTTGTTGAGAGCTACGAGTTCCGCTACGGTAATAGTGGAACATAGTTTCTCAGCCTGTTCCCAGCTCTCGTCCCATCTTGGAATATCATCAAGAGCATCTATTCACCTCCGCCACGCCATCTCTCCCCTCTTACGCCTCACCTCTGTTTTGCATTCCCCTTCAACTACCGCAGCTCCTCCACCGTCAGATTCGCTCCTCCACCGTCAGATTCACTCCTTCATTGCGCTCATCATCGCTGTATCAACTCTTGGTCCCTAACCCCCACAAATCTCTTGATATGAGTTTTCAAAGTGTTGCCATGGAATTGCGGTTTAGCTCAGGTCTCGATGAGAGCCATGGATCCCGATACGGTAATATCAGAGTTCACCTTCTCAGCTGGATCTCATTGTGCAGTTCCTCATGTTTGATCGTCAAGAGCATCACCTCACATCCGCCGCGTCGCCTTGTCACTCCTATCCCCTCCGAGAGCCGCTGGTACTCAACCGACACATGCTTTGGCTTGAACCAAAACCATTTAAGGAGCTTGAACGTGCTGATTATTATATACTTGAGCCATCAATCCTCCTCCGAAGCATCATGTCTGTCCATGGTCTGCCGTCGCGCCTCACTGCAAAGGGTTCACCTAGCCCAAAGCCGTGATGTCGAACTAAAATCGCCATTATTCGTACATTCATCACATGTCAGTAGAGTTAGCTTTAGCTCTGAATTTGTCACTGGCGCTATTCGGGTTCAAGGTCCAGCCTATTTGTTTGTCAGCTCCAAATCCAGGACCTTGTTACTCTTCGTTTCTGATGAGATTCACGTAGTCTATTCGGGGAACATCGAGGTCGGAGTTAGAGCTGTTCATGCTCGTTCCCCCTCCTTCCAAACTTGACAGTTTGGTCTAATCAACGTCGCGTGCGACTATTTCTTGCTCGTGGTAGTAGCCTATTCAGGGACACATCCGTTGCTTCCCACTGTTCTCCATTTATCGAGCAAGACTCTCCTGTAAGCTTTGTTATCCATTGGTTTAGTGTTTGTGTTTATGTTGTTCTTCAAACCGTCGAGGACCCCTCCGGTTATTATCTTGTTACCGTTGAGCATAGCTCCGGATGTAATCGCTTAAACTTGTTTTAGATTTAATATAATCGTTTGTGTGACAAAAAAAAAGGAGAGACTGAAGAAACATATGAAAATACTAAAATATTTGAAGATAAAGGTGATGGAGTTATACTGCATCAGGGTCATCCTTGTCATCAAGTAAAACTTGAAAAACAATTTCATGATGAAAACAAGCATTGTCAAGCGTGCATGCTTCCGTTCTACGGTAATGGTAATGTGTATCGTTGTATGCAATCATGCGATTTCATTTTACATGAATCATGTGCATATCTTCCCCGGGTGAAACAATTTATGCTACATGTTCATCCATTGATTCTAGAGCTCGCGTATACCACAAGTTGCTTCATGTGTAGGAAATGTGACCGTAACTCATGCGGTTTCGCGTATGTGTGTCCGATCGAGGGGTGTGATTGGAAGCTAGACACACTGTGTGCTTCTATTTGTGAGCCGTTTAATCATTACTCTCATCCACATCCCTTGTTCATAACTTGTGGTGAATACACAAGCATACCGTGTTATATTTGTCGATACCGACAGGAACAACCTTTAGATTGTGTTGAATGCAGTTTTGTTCTGTGTTTTCGTTGTGCCACTCTTCCACATAAATTAAGGTACAAGCATGATGAGCATTTGCTCGTTTTTTCGTACAAAGAATATGCAGATGATGATGAACTTTGCTGGTGCGAAATATGCGAAAAAGATGTAATTCCACAGCAAGGATTATATGCATGCAACGAGTGTGAAGTCACCCTCCACGTCGACTATCTATTGGGAAGGGATCCGCATATGAAATCCGGAAAAACTGTTGTTACATCTGACAAGGAAACGATTCATTATCTTCCAAACACTTATCCAACTCGACCTATATGCAAAACTTGCGGAAGGCATTGTCCTTACAAAATAATGATAAAGACATCAGGTGGAGACCTATTCTGTTCTTATACTTGTTATAAAGAATAATGATTTGATTCAAAGTAATGTTGTTGCGAAATCAGTCCGACGATAATCTCAGATGTTCAACTAAGCTGAGCTGAATGCATGACATAGGTTTTGAGGATTGATTGATTATGTTCAACTAAGATGTTCAACTAAGCTGAGCTGAATGCATGACATAGGTTTGATCAAAATTTCAGAAGTCAAAGTCTTAGTATTTTCACCTTGATCAACCAAAATAAGCGCCAATTCTGCAGCAGTAGATGAATCTTCAAGCACTTCCTCTTTTCCTTTGGGTTGATCAGGTACATGCACACATACAACTTGTGTTTCCTTCTCTGGTTTCAGACACTGATTGGTTGATTCTGGCACCATTTCTTCTTTCTTCTCAACAAGTTCTTCCTGTACACTTATAATCGCATGCAATTGAGACTCTTGTCGTTGATTATGTGGTTCGAGCTTTGTATGCAGCATGATTCTCAACTTTGTACTATCAACACACAATCTTCTCATGACTTCAGACACCATAGCCTCCACTTGCAACAAACTAATGTTTACTGCAGGTGGATTAGCTTTTCCTTCTGAATCAGACATGGTTTTGCTTAGCTTGAGTTGAGATGATGATGATGATAGAACTTTCCTAGGAGTTGGTCTCCAGCCATATTGTTCCTTGATAGCTACATGGAAGTCTTTTGGTATATACCTCTTATCCATGATGTTCTCAAGCTCATCCCAAGTTGTGATGGCTGGTCTGTTATGAAACCAACGTTTTTCCTCCTCTCTCTCCCACCAACTTTTAGCTTCACCTCTGAGCCTACTAGCAGCCACTGATAACCTTTCATTCTTAGGAATGTGATTGTGCTAGATACATTTTTCCACATTTGCAGTCCAAGAGAGATAGGTTTCATGACATTTTCCTCCATAAAAAAACCCTTGGTATGAACATAGGGATGTGTAGTCAAGCCCAACAACAGAAAATTCAAAATCAAATCCATAAATGATAAAGAACTTGAAATCAATCCCAGAGAAACAGAGAATTTTCTAAATTAAACCAAAAAAAAAAAGAGAAACTGAATTGAAATTGAAAACCCAGAAAACAGAGAATTTATAACAAAGAAAAGATTGAAAAATAAACCCAAAAATTGAAATCTATCTTCAGAGTGTTGCTCTGATACCACTTCATGAAACCTTCCCTAGGATATTCCACTCTGATTTTGGTTGGATCGAACAAGGATAGATGATAGATGGTTTATTTTGGGATAGATAGATGAATGGCAGTTTCTGGATATATAGATGGATTGTTAGGTCACACTGAGATTGCGGAATGGCCTCAGATTAACCACTCTCTTGTTTTGGATATGACACACTAGCCAACAGGAGAGATTGCTGATTTGCTTTGGGTTTACACACCTCCACAATCAGGTTGTTCATAAGAACAATGAATCATCAAATTAAAGAAGAAATAGTTTTATAAAAATGATGATTGAAACTTTTGGTACAGACTTGACATACTTAAATAGAAAATTCTAGACCTACTGCTTGATCATAATAGAAAACATAAGACTTACTGCATGAACAGCATAGAAAACATAAAACAGACAAGCAATAAATGTAGGTGGTTGGGACAACGGTAGTTGCAGCTTCTTCTTCTAATTTTCGTCGAAGGCTTATACTTCACTTTTCTTGCTGAATATTCTGATCAAACTCAAGCTAAAATACCAATTCTAGAAGACCAATACGTCCATCAACCAAACCAGTAGCTTTTCTTTGTCTAAAACTTCATGAATGAACCCAATAAGATTAATAAGAACTTCCACTGATTGTGCAACAGTTTCTGTTCCTTTTGATCTAAACCAAATCTTCTTGTCTTTGTATTTGCTGCCGCTTAGGATTGCATCAAAAGGTATCCATCTTGTGGACGAGAGATCAGGTTAGAACAGTAGAAAGTGTGATAAGGACGAAGATGTAGATGATGATGATGATTGGGACTTTCTAGTCTTTTTTTCTTCCACAAATCTTAAAGGTCTTGAGTCAAAGTATTGCTATAGAGGAGCCACGCTTTCTTGGGAGCTCGTCTATTCAGAATGATGATGAATCAAATAAGTCTCAGCAAGCTTTTATACATTGTTTGGTAAATTTGTGGAAACATTAGCTTGGAACCAATATAGTAATGAAAATCAAACACTGAATCAAATCATGTAATGACTGAGAAGATATATATATATGTATGTACTTTGTTTTTAACAAATGAAACAAGACGAGTTGCAAATTAAACTTCGCAACCCAGAACTTAAACTGTTTTTACATTGAGACCACCAAGATAAGAGACTACAATAAACTGATAATCTATTTATTAAGTCATGATCACACTGCCTGACTGAAACATCATCATACTCTTCACTCGATTCTCTTCCTTAACTCTGGCTTTCTCTTTGATTTTTTGAACTTGCATCTGAATCTTGTTGCTAGCCATCTCTTCTTTCTCCATTGTCACCAACCTCTCTCCACTGATCTCACCAATTAGCACTTTCCTCCTGAGATCTGGATTGCTGCTGTCTCCAATGTTGAAAAGAATCGATCTGTACTTTGCTTTTTGAGGAGCCTCGAAAGAACCTAGTCTCTCAAACATGGCAGATTCAACCGAAGCAGCCACACTCCAAGAATCGCAAGAAACCACTCCTTCCTTCATCTAAACAACAACCTCGTTAGCGACTTTAGACAAGGACTTGTGAAGAATCTCACGCACTTTGTCCCGGTTAGAATCCCCGTCGTCGTCCAAATCATCTCCTCCTCCACAAGTTTCTTCTTATTATTCTTATTCTTCACCACCACCTGTTGATTGTGAACTCTATCACGACGTTGGCTCTGTTTCCCTTTATCAGAACGTGGCACTGTTTCCTTCCGGTGGCGTAGAGATACCTTAGCAAAAGAGTGTAAAGAAGCTTTGCCTCGGATTGGATTCTAGGGTTTTTGTCGTCCATTAATAGGATGTGGCTCTTTCCAGTTTGAGGGTATCTGCGATCGGTGACCAACTCGCAAGCAAGTGACTCTGGAGCTTCCTTCAAACGAATCATGGCCTCCACGCACCTAAAGACCGTTGGAGAAGAACTCTTACCGTCTCCTATCACAGCAGACTTTGCCGCTTTAGTTGCTGCCTCAAACAGTTCTAAGAACTCTTGTTTCTCCATCCTTATCTCTCGTTCTCGACTGAAAAATAGGGTTTGTAAGAAACGAAAGTGGAGAGAATGATTTGTATTGTTAGGGTATGACCTTACGTGAGAGAGTATCTAAAATCAACTCCTGATATGTTTGGTTTTTGTCATGTGGTTTCTCCACACGTTTACTTACTTGGAACGCTAGCCTCTTCAAACTTTCCTTTTATGTTGTACGACTTTCCATTTTCTTCACTTAATTTTATTTATCTTCAAAATTTTATTAAACTGTGGAAGCCCTTTGATCCAATGGTTTGACCAAGTGTTCATTAATACTTCTACAAGAAAAAGTCTAAGATTCAAATCTTAGAAAAACGCAAATTATGCATATTATGAAGAAAAATGGTTATAAGAGGTCTTCAGCATGGATTTCATAGGGCGACTCGGAGTGACGCAGTCAGACATATATTCTCATATGGTGGTAGAATCAACGGCTGTAGAATCGTCTATGTAATATTTCTCAGCGCTGTAATAGCATAATTAATCAGACGTTAACATTTTTTTTAATTAAATAATTCTGAGACAAAATATTCTAATTCAATGGTTGATTATTGGTTATGAACTTATGATCTGTTTTATTTGGCTGGATCAGATAACTCGGTGGTTTAGAGATGACTAAATAAACCAGAGACTGGAGCCGGTTAGGCAGAAATTGGGAGCTGGTTTACAAGAACCAATAAAATAAAATCGGAACGGTGTGAAAGAAACTCAAAACCTATGTTACATGGAATCGGAAACGGGTACGTGGAAGCGGAAGCGTTTGAAAACGCGGAATCGACATTTTATAAAATTTTAGGAAGCGGAAACGTGT
>NC_027753.1:32622975-32625495 GCF_000695525.1 Brassica oleracea var. oleracea
GGATGCGTTTATGCAATGCACTCTAGATGTGCACTACGACGTGACGTATCCGACGGAAAAGAACTCGAAGGAGAGCCTGAAGAAACATATGAAAATACTAAAATATTTGAAGATAAAGGTGATGGAGTTATACTGCATCAGGGTCATCCTTGTCATCAAATAAAACTTGAAAAGCAATTCCATGATGAAAACAAGCATTGTCAAGCGTGCGTGCTTCCGTTCTACGGTGATGGTAATGTGTATTGTTGTATGCAATCATGCGATTTCATTTTACATGAATCATGTGCATATCTTCCCCGGGTGAAACAATTTATGCTACATGTTCATCCATTGATTCTAGAGCTCGCGTATACCACAAGTTGCTTCATGTGTAGGAAATGTGACCGTAACTCATGCGGTTTCGCGTATGTGTGTCCGATCGAGAGGTGTGATTGGAAGCTAGACACGCTGTGTGCTTATATTTGTGAGCCGTTTAATCATTACTCTCATCCACATCCCTTGCTCATAACTTGTGGTGAATACACAAGCATGTGGTGTTTCATTTGTCGATACCGACAGGAACAATCTTTAAATTGTGTTGAATGCAGTTTTGTTCTGTGTTTTCGTTGTGCCACTCTTCCACATAAATTAAGGTACAAGCATGATGAGCATTTGCTCGTTTTTTCGTACAAAGAACATGCAGATGATGATGAACTTTACTTGTGCGAAATATGCGAAAAAGATGTAATTCCGCAGAAAGGATTATATGCCTGCAACGAGTGTGAAGTCACCCTCCACGTCGACTGTCTATTGGGAAGGGATCCGTATATGAAATCCGGACAAACTGTTGTTACATTTGGCAAGGAAACGATTCATTATCTTCCAAACACTCATCCAACTAGACCTATATGCAAAATTTGCGGAAGGCATTGTCCTTACAAAATAAAGATAAAGACATCTAATGGAGACCTTTTCTGTTCTTATACTTGTTATCAGGAACACTTATATAATCTCTAGGTATTTAGAGATTTCTTTATAAGTTAATAAGCTGTATCAAACAATGTTACCAGAATAAGTTCATGTTTTCTTTTTCTCTTATTTATAACTATCATTTATCTAGCTCATGATCGTTAACTATAAGTTACCACCTCGACAAAAAAAAAGAACGAAAAAGTATTTGGATTCCCAGTCTCAATATTAATGACTCGTTGTCTCTTTTTCCATCGTTGATGCAAAAACTCATTTGTAAGTTTAATTGGGTCCATTTAAAGCATGGGCACATTTTCTCCCGATTTCGCACCAGAACCTCATTCATCACCGATCCTCTTTGTTTTTTGATCAACCTATCACCGACCTTCTTACAGAAACATCAACGGTATAATACGCGTTTGAGGTTCTTAATGCTAAAATATTAATAGTCTTTGTTATAAAAGTAATGGAAAAATCTATTTTTATTCATAAGATAGAAATTCCTTATATAGGAGATTACACAGTCATAGATAAATGAAAAGATTACAAATCATAATCTCTTGGTTATGAGCCATCCACAATCTGGTTCATAACACTCCCCTTTGGATGTCATAACCATTTAGAGCTTGTAATATGCTTTAATGTTGCCTCATTAAAACCTTACCAGAAAAACTCAATTGGGACAAAACCACGGTGAAAGAAAAATAGTACAACACACATTACTCCCCCTAATTTGGACATTATTGAAGGTCACTTGGACCTCTCCAATTTTCTGCAATCCATGGGTGATGAAGATCTTGGGCTGAATATGCTTTGTCCTCGAACATGATAGTTAGTTCTTCTTTACCATCGGCCATGCCACAATCTGATCGAACATATTGAGTCATCGACCTCAAATATACACACACGAAATCTTGGATGATGTTGCTGTGATATGCGTGTACCACCATGTGTAAAACATAACCTGTCTGAAAACAAATCAACAAAACCAAATAACTCCGCTTTGGGCTGGTTAGTATAAAATAAACCAAAATCAAAAGCTTCTTCATCGTCCTTCTTATGGACCAATCAGATCAGTGTCTAAAACAAGACTTCTGCATCGTCCATCTCATGACTTAATGGACTTCTTTATCGTCCACCTTTGGATTGAATGGATCAATGTCCAAAAAAAGTGATCTCACGTCCATGTACTAGATAATGGGTGAGACTGGTACATATTAAATCTCTTGAGTACCCTTTTCTGTATATACTATTTGATGCTATAGGATTTCGTTGTTAATGTACTCAAGCTGTAATCCCAAACAAAACTTTGTTTTCCAAGATCTTTCATCTCAAACTCTTTCTTGAGACATTCAACTGTTTGGGAAATTGTATCCAGAGGTTCCTAGGATATTCAAATCATATACTTTGATGATTATCAATTGTTCTTGAGAACTTGCTGTACTTTCAGCTCAATACCCTTTAGTACTTTCATTATCCAGTGGACCATATAAATATGCAGTCACTACATCAACTTGCTGCAAGTCTAATTTTCTCTCTTATATAGCCAGACTTATGAGAAATCTAAAAGTA
>NC_027753.1:32626443-32627250 GCF_000695525.1 Brassica oleracea var. oleracea
CTTTAGGACTTATTATGGCCTTGGACTTTTTTATACAGATATCTAAATGAACTCTTTGTTTCCTTCGCCCATTGTTTCAATATGGAAACCATTCATTCTTATATATTTAAAACTCAATAGACTGCTCTTGCTCTTAGAGCTGGGTGAATATAAGACATCACTGATTTCTAGATCCATGCCCTTAGGCAATAATATATTAACCTAGCCATAGTCTTCTTTCAGACTGGCGATACCTGCTTTAGTACTTATATTGGCGTTTTTCAGTGTACTCATATAGAAAAATCATTCATTCATTTAATCTAAGCAGACAATGTAATAGAAATAAATTCAAGGAGAGAAAACATACAAGCAAAGCAATCACACAAGTTTGATGTCGAAATCAGATTATCAACTTTAATCTTTTAGGGAATCATAAGTCTCATATTCCATAAGATAATCTCGATCATGTTCGAAATTATTTTCACCATCTTTATAGATCAAGTGGGTTTCAGGATTCTTCCCTTTCGGACTCTCTTTGATAGAGGTCACAAAAATGTTTGGGAGTCCTTCATATCTTAGCCCAATGGTTCCCCATTCCACATCTATGGCACACTGATTTGGTCGAGCTTTGTGGTTTAAAGGATATACCACGGCCACTGCCTTGACCATGGCTCAAATTGGGTTGATACCCACGGCCTCTGCCATAGTGATTCCCACGGCCAAATGTGTTATAGTGGCCATGGCCACGTCCTTTCCACCCTACACGGCCATGACCGTGTGGTATATCATTCTGGACGTGGTTACCTTTTTTTTTTCTTCTGCGGCCTT
>NC_027753.1:32627280-32628731 GCF_000695525.1 Brassica oleracea var. oleracea
CTAGCAATAGACTCATCCACGGACTTATAGTCCTGGATTCTGGGATTCCTCCAATCAAATAGGGCCTTTGGTAATAACATCGTTCTTTGGTGATCATATCTCGATTTTTAACTTTGTCCAAAGGTCTAGAGGATTCTCTATAGTCAGATACTGATCTTTGAGACTCTTAATAAGATGATGGCTAATAATTAATATTGCCATGTATCAATCTTTCTCATTGGCATTATTGCCTTCTATGATACATTCACCAAGTCTTTTTGACTTTAGGATAATCTTTGTATTCAATGCACACCGTAAATAATTATCTCTAGAGAGATTTAGGGCAGCAAAATCCATGTTGATTTTCAACATCTCAAATCATATATCACTCAATATTTATGTATAATTTCCATGCGGCCTTACTCTTAAAAACAATCAATTCGGATTTCAATCTTATGAGGACAATGAGACTATCAATCTTAAAGGCATTTAATCAATCCGTCAATTTCTAGCAAGTCTCAGTAATACTATTTATATGTGCTCATAATATTATGGTTTATCAAGACTAGCAAAAACAGATTCAATTAATCATGCAATTACGGTTTAACAATCAATGGATTTTAACAAGACTAGTAAAAAAATTTATTAATCACTCAATCAGTTTCAAGGCTGATTTTAGCAATACTAGAATATAGATTTCAAGCATGAATTTCAATGAATCAGTTTCAAGGCTGATTGATATTTAGCATAAACCATGTATAAATAATTTATCTAGTTTCCGAATTTATCAAATCTCAAAAACATATAATCAGATCAATCAATTTAATCGAACTTAGCATACAATCTTAAACCTCAAGACATTAGATTTTATCATGAATCTATGAACCTAGCATACGGATTCTCAATTCTCAAAGACATCCAAATCAGATCAATATAACCTATCATACGGATTATTTAGGGTTTCTATTTAAAACAAATCAGATTACAAAACTATCAATCCTAGAGGATGATATTAAACCTCAAGAATCATGCAATCAGATCATTCGGATTTTAAACAAGTAAACCTCAATCAATCTATCAACCTATCAGATTATATAAGCAAAGCAAGCTAGCAACCTATTGGGTTCATTCAATGTTTTAATAGGCTGGTCGGTTTAAACAATTTTAAATCAGATGAACAATTAACCAAGCAGGATGAGAAAATAAATCTATCAATTTAACGATTAAACAACTCTAGCAACATAGCATCATATTCAATCAGATTTAAAACCTCAATGATCAAAACCGAAAACAGTTTTGATTTCAAAATATTTGATTAGGGTTTTAATATGTGATTTGATAATTATAGTATAATTAATTATGATACTTATATTATTTAGGGTTTATAGATATAGGGTTAGGGTTTATCGGATTTTAACTTGTAAAAACCGATTTGGGGTTTAATCATGTAGGAACATGATTTAGGGTTTGGG
>NC_027753.1:32628876-32653330 GCF_000695525.1 Brassica oleracea var. oleracea
GTCCTTTGTTGCTTGATCGGGAACGCCTTGATCGTCGGATGCAAGCTGTCTGATGCTGTCGCGAACGAGGAAAAGGTCGCGTGCTGGAGCTTCTCTCGGGTCGCGAACGTCTGAGGTAGGATCATGAACGCCTTGGGCTGAAGCTGATCGGGGACGCGAGCTGGAACAGATGCGGGAACAAGAGACGCGATCGGGGTTTAGGGTTTGTCTGATCGCCGGCTAGGGTTAGGGTTTAGAATTTTTCGATTTGGGTATTAGCTTAGGGATTTAGAGTTTCGTGCTAATAACGTGTTATAAAAGTAATGGAAAAATCTATTTTTATTCATAACATAGAGGTTCCTTATATAGGAGATTACACCGTCATAGATAAATGAAAAGATTACAAATCATAATCTCGTGGTTATGAGTCATCCACAATCTGGTTCATAACCGTCTTAATTATCTTATTAATTATTGAGATTTTAGTTTTTAGTTTATTTTTTTTTTAACTGCTTAATCAAACTTGGGCTTCTTTCTGATTTATACATTTTTATTTTTTTAGTAAGTTAGATGTCTCACTACAACTCACCGGTGGAAGTGGCCGTACCTATATGTAGTGGCTTTATTTTTGCCAATTTCTCAATCATCTTCACGTCCTGAAAAAAAAAACTACTAAAGCTCTTAGGTTAATTTCTTAATGTTTTTTTTGAATTGTAATTTTCTAGTTAGTTTCGGAAGATCATCGGATATTCAAAGGGATTGGAGGCAGAAAGAATGAACACACTGAAACTACTGCTATTGTGATGCTAATCAGGTTAGAGATAAGGTTGACATGAAATTTATTTCTTCTGCTGCACATTTGTCGGTGAGAATCTTGTCACTTGGAAGAGCAAGAAGTAAAAATTTGTTTCAAAGTCGAGCATTGAAGCTGACCATTAAACCATGACAAACACTACTATGAACTCATATGGCTTAAGACTCTTGTTCAGGATCTCGGAATCAAGACTCCTCACACCTATCATCATGCATTGCGACAATCAAGCAGATATTTACATTACCTCGAATTAAATCTTTCATGAACAAGTCAAGTATATTGTAAAATTGACTGCCATCATATCCGTGATATAGTGGACTTTTGAATCATATCTCCAATTTACACTAAGAGACTTCTGATAAACTTGCGGACATTTTCACCATGACTACAAATTTAAGGTGGTGCAGCCATATTCAAGGACCACTCGGTCTACCTGATCCTTGCCATGATCCCCTTGACTGTGGAATCGATACTCTTTTTTGTTTGCCATGATAGTCTTTTCTCCAAGTGTTTTGTTGTGAACAAACGCGAATTAATTCGAAGAAAGCAAAAAAGAACAAAAATGTAGTGAGACAAATACCCGTTTAGAGTTTCATATTATTATGTGAATGAATAAACTTACAAACCCTTAAACCCATATTTTTAGCAGCCTCAAAACCCGATTTTCTTTTTCCTATAGGAATACATACTTATCTAGAAAAAGCAAATTTTTCTAAACCAACGAATGATGGGCTTTTACTGGTGCACGGAGAATTAAAACACCTCAAAATGCAACATGTTTTTATACTAAGGTTTTTAACAAGGTGGTAAATTGGCATGATCAGCAGTCTAGCAACTGTGCTATACATGGCTGACACGACAGAGCAAGAGCAAGATGTTTCATGCCTTTTGATTCTATTCAAGCTGTTTCATGCCTTTTGAATATTTTATTAATAAATAAATAAAAAATATTAAATATTAAAAATAAATAAAATATTCAAAACAAATCATAGAAAGTCATAGAAATTTACAAAAAAAAAAAGATTCACTACAAATATTTATATTATCTTATTAATAAAAATAAAAAATGCAAAAATCAAGCATAAAATTATATATTGTTTTATAAAAGCGACTAAGAGCATAAGTATCTCAGGTTTCTAAAAGAGGTTTTTGAAAAAATGTGGGCCCCACTGACGCATGGGTCCCACAAAAATTTAAAAAACCAGTCCCCAAAATTACCAAATAAGGATCGGTCTTTGGAGAGTTTTTGCATTGTTTGCGGGCCCCACCGACACGTGACGGCCCGCAATTGGTTTATTTTTTAATTTTTTTTTTTTTGAAAACTAAAAGAAAAAAAAAATCTTAAGGACCCCATTTGGGGTTTTACCGATAATCATGGTCTAAGGATTAGCGTGCATTGAGGGCTATAAACTAGCCACCCTCAAGCTATCATTAGTTTCTATTCTTCCCTTTAACAATTCTGAACTTTCCCAAATCCAACCAACACACACACAAAACATAACATATAAAACAAAGATCCAAAATAGCAGTCAGTCTCTGGGTTATGATTACTCTAATTCAGATTAGAAAAAATTCATTATCTTCAAATGATTCTCATGAACCAAATCAAGCAAATAATATAAATATTGTTTTGTGAATTTTTTTTATTTTTGTGAATTTCTATGACTTGTTATGATTTGTTTTGATTTTTTATGAATTTTAATGAATTTTTATATTTTCTGTATTTTTATTTTTATAATAATTTTATTAATAAATTTTTTTTGTGAATTTTAATCACTTTTCATGATTTATTTTGAATATTTTTAAGAATTTTATATTTTCTGTATTTTTATTTATTTTGTTAATACAATAATTTAATTTTTTTGTATTTTTTTTTATTTTTTGTGAATTTTTTAGTGACTTTAACGATTTTTTTTGAAATTTTATGAAATTTTATGAAATTTTATATTTTCTTTATTTTATATATTTATTTTATCAATAAAATAATTTAAACTTTTTGTGATTTTTTTGATTTTTTGTGTTTTGTTTTCAATTTTTTATGAATATTTTCTGTATTTTTATATTTATTTTAGTAATATAAATAATTTAAAACAAATTAAAAAAAAACCGACACGTCATCGATTTTGAACAGTGTTGGTTACCGTTTTGACTTGATGTATAAATAAGTCATATTGAAGATTTCTTTTGATATAAGTGTCATTTTGGTGGTTTAAAATGCTTGTAAAATATTCTGAGGGTTTAAATTGTAAGTAACTGCCACCCGAAAAGTTTTTTATACGATTTGAAACATAAGGAAGACTTAACATTTGAAATATAAGTTGCATAAACGTGCATAAGTAAATAAAAGTGTTTCCCTCAGCACTTGCTTTTTCATTCAAAAAAAGAATAATCAATACTTAAAAACTCTTACATTTGTCCAAGAATCTGATTCTTGCTTTGTTGTGGGGAAGTTTGAAATGAACATAAATTGCAATACTTGGCGTGATATGCTGTCTTTGTAAACATATAAACTATAGCCCATTATAAATAAAGAAGATTTAGTTATTCTCATAAGTAAACAATAAATCTTTAGACCAAAATAACTATACATGGATCCTCTTAACCATGTTCCTTCATGTCTTCTCTTGTGTCCAACAGAACGATATGAAAAAGAGCATACCAAACCGGCAAAAACAATTAAGGGGGGAATAAGCTTTCAGTTCAACTATCGCATTGTCAAAAGTTCCAGGTTCAGTGAAAAGTCTGATAATCTTCATTCTCTACTTCGCTGCAGCAAAACAGACAATGAAGAATTATATTGTGATGCTTGTGGCATCCGGATCGTAATAGATACCTATTACTTCTGCAGCCACTGCAATCGAGAGTACCACAACGAATGTGTTGAGGCTTCTTCCATTTTCCATTTCTCTGGTCATCCAAAACATCCTCTTCAACTTCTCTGGTCTATGGAATACCCTAACCACATTTGTTCTTCTTGTCAAAGATACAGTCGTGGTCTATCATACTATTGCCTCATTTGCGACTTTTCACTTCATGTGACTTGCTCGAGAAACCTAACACCCCTTGCTATAGACAATCCGAAAAGGCATAAGCATACCCTCCATTATTTTCCTAGGAGACTTGCTTTGGCTTGCGATGTTTGTGCATTGGTGGAGGATTCGGATCACTTATACGCATGTCTCCTATGTGATTTCTTTGTTCATAAAAGTTGTATGGACTTACCATTTGTCATAAAGGTATCTCGTCACAATCACCGTCTTGCTTTTGCTCCTAGTAGTCCTTTCAAGGCTTCGGCTGATTGTAGAGTTTGTTATGAAAAAATAGACATAAATTACGGAGAATACTCTTGCGTGAAAGGATGCGTTTATGCAATGCACTCTAGATGTGCACTACGACGTGACGTGTCCGACGGTAAAGAACTTGAAGGAGAGCCTGAAGAAACATATGAAAATACTAAATTGTTTGAAGATAAAGGTGATGGAGTTATACTGCATCAGGGTCATCCTTGTCATCAAATAAAACTTGAAAAACAATTCCATGATGAAAACAAGCATTGTCAAGCGTGCATGCTTCCGTTCTATGGTGATGGTAATGTGTATCGTTGTATGCAATCATGCGATTTCATTTTACATGAATCATGTGCATATCTTCCCCGGGTGAAACAATTTATGCTACATGTTCATCCATTGATTCTAGAGCTCGCGTATACCACAAGTTGCTTCATGTGTAGGAAATGTGACCGTAACTCATGCGGTTTCGCGTATGTGTGTCCGATCGAGGGGTGTGATTGGAAGCTAGACACGCTGTGTGCTTCTATTTGTGAGCCGTTTAATCATTACTCTCATCCACATCCCTTGTTCATAACTTGTGGTGAATACACAAGCATGTTGTGTTCCATTTGTCAATCATGGCAGGAACAACCTTTAGATTGTGTTGAATGCAGTTTTGTTCTGTGTTTTCGTTGTGCCACTCTTCCACATAAATTAAGTTACAAGCATGATGAGCATTTGCTCGTTTTTTCGTACAAAGAATATGCAGATGATGATGAACTTTGCTGGTGCGAAATATGCGAAAAAGATGTAATTCCACAGCAAGGATTATATGCATGCAACGAGTGTGAAGTCACCCTCCACGTCGACTGTCTATTGGGAAGGGATCTGCATATGAAATCCGGACAAACTGTTGTTACATCTAACAAGGAAATGATTCATTATCTTCCAAACACTTATCCAACTCGACCTATATGCAAAACTTGCGGAAGGCATTGTCCTTACAAAATAATGATAAAGACATCTGGTGGAGACCTATTCTGTTCTTATACTTGTTATGAAGAATAATGATTTGATTGAAAGTAATGTTGTTGCGAAATCAGTCCGACGATAATCTCTAGGTATGTAGAGATTTCTTTATAAGTTAAAGCTGTATCAAACAATATGTTATCAGATATTTCATGTTTTCTTTTTTTCTCTTATTTATAACTATCATTTATCTAGCTCATGATCGTTAACTATATGTAACCACCTCGACAAACAAAAGAACGAAAAAATATTTGGATTCCCAGTCTCAATATTAATGACTTGTTGTCTCTTTTTCCATCGTTGATGCAAAAACTCATTTCTGAGTTTAATTGGGTCCATTTAAAGCATGGGCACATTTTCTCCCGATTTCGCACCAAAACCTCATCTATCACCGACTTTTTTTTATCAACCTCTCACCGACTTTCTTAGAGCAACATCAACGGTATAAGAGCAACATTATCAATGGCAACTCTTAGCAAACATCTTAGAATATTTAATGACTTTTTTTAGTCTAAGAAGTTTTGTAAGATACTTAACTAAAATACTACATTATCAATAGAACTTTTCGAAGGTTCTTAGGTTAAAAATATTATTTTTATTTATAAATAGTAATTAAGATATATCCATTTATATTCAATACATTAAAAAAAAAAAATTTATTTTATTAAATTAAAATTACAAACATTTTATAACATTCCATTTAAAAAAAATTAAAATAATAGCTAACACACATTTTATTCAATTCACAGAAATTTAAAAATCATTGGTTATTTGGAAAATGTCCAAATTTAGCCCAAATCTTTTCAATCAAATCGAATTTTAATTGTTCATGGGCTTGTCTGTTACGAACGCTCGATCGACGATCCATTGCAGTGCCGAGATTTGAATTCGGAGTAACGGTGAATGTATCCTCTTCTTCGCTTTCTTGAAATTCTCTCTCGTTATACTGAGTGAATGTTGAACGTTCATCTTCGACAATCATATTATGGAGTATGATGCATGCTTTCATAATATTTGCTATTTTTTCTTTATCCCATAACTTAGATAGATTTTTCACTACGACAAATCTAGCTTGCAGAACTCCGAAGGCACGCTCCACATCTTTTCGAACAGCTCCTTGGGTTTTAGCAAATAACGAATGTTTCTCACTTTGTGGAAGTCGGATAGACTGAATAAAAGTCGCCCATTTCGGATAAATACCATCAGTGAGATAATATGCCAAATGGTATGGATTACCATTAACATAGAAGTTCACTTGTGGCGCTATTCCGTTAATAATGTCATCAAAAACGAGTGATCGATCGAGAATATTAAGATCGTTCATAGTACCTGGAGCTCCAAAAAATGTGTGACATATCCAGAGGTCACTTGAAGCTACCGCCTCCAAAACAATTGTTGGTTTTTCGGTTCCTCGTGAATACATTCCTTTCCAAGCAGTGGGGCAATTCTTCCACTCCCAATGCATACAGTCGATGCTGCCAACCATCCCCGGAAATCCACGTTGTTCTCCTATATAGAGAAGTCTTTGCAGATCCTCATGTGTGGGACGGCGGAGGTATTCATCACCAAACAAGCTGATTATTCCGGCGGTAAAATTGTGCAAACATTTCCGAGCTGTCGTTTCAGCAAGCCGGACATACTCATCAAGTGAATCAGCTGCACCGCCATATGCCAACTGTCGAATTGCTGCAGTACATTTTTGTATCCATTGCCTTCTCTCCTTAGAGGCAACTGCTGGGTCTTCACGTTCAGGTGGACCGTCAGGTTGTTGTGAACTATAAGGAGGTATCTCGGATGGATACTGAGTAGAAGGATAACTTCCATACTGAAAGTTTTGGCTATGGAGAAGATAGCTATAACTAGGGGACTCACTATAGGGATTCAATGGATTCCTTGAATCCATTTCGATTAGAAGGACAGGAATAGAAAAGAAAGATACGTGAGAGAAAGAAGAGAGTAAGGGATAACCACAACAAGGATTAAACTTGTTGCGGCTATTTAAAGAAATTTGAGAGAACAACCATCAGAGAGCTTAAATGTTTCTCTAACAATCAACTACCAAGGTCTAATCAATATTTATTACTCGGAAAATAAAGAATAAAAGCAAACAAGTAAGTAAATATGATACACATTAGTTACTTATACTCGTTACACATAACTAATCAATATTTATTACTCTTTCGAAACTAACTACAAAACCAAGCAAACTAACTACAAAACTTTGCCAAGTAACACTCCTTCGAAACCAAACTAAGTAAAAAAGTCAGTACAACGTTTTCATTAAATGTCGAAACCTACTTACTTCAATTTACACACCAACTAAAACAACACATGTCAATGATGAATCCAATGTATCTAAAACAACAAGTATAGAATCAAAATTCAGTATAGATCACAACATATAACGTGGCTCTCCATCAACTATACAATCAAAATTCAGTTCACTAATCAATCAAGCATATTTTTTTAACTAAAGTTCACTAATCAATTAAGCATATTTTTTTAACTAAAGTTCCCTAATCAATCAAGTATACGAAAAATTCAGTAAAAAACCTCTGCTTTACAATCAAAAACACAGATCACTATACAATCATATACAACCAAAAGGCGAATCACCAATCTATTTGTTTAAATGATTCCTCTATATAGCTAACGGAGGACGGAGAAAGAAGACAAACCTGTTGGTGACGGCGGCGGAGATGGTTTCCAACCGGAGAAAGAAGAGAGGCGAGATGGACGAGAATAGACAACGGCGGCGGAAGTACCCGTCGACAGCAAGAGAAGGAAGAGACGATGAAACCCTAACCCAAACTCCGCGGACCTTGATCAAACCCAAAGCATGCAAAATATTAGAAACACATAATCGATAATCCCAGAATTATATCCACAAAATCGATACGAGAGAGAGAGACAGAGAAGAGGGAGACGGAGAGAGAGAGAGTAATACGAACCTGGTGCAGATTCGATGCCGAGATTAAACGATCGATCGATGTGGACCGATGATTCTTCACTTCCAGTGAATCGCTGTCTACGGATCGAGAGAGAGAGAGAGAAGAGGGAGACGGAGAGAATAGATCCAGGGCAAAACGACGAGACCCTCTACCGCTTCACAAAACGTATCATAGAATGACACGTGACAGAAGAACGAAGTCAAAAAACTTCTTACCTAAAAATCGTCTCCTTCATTTAACTAGACTTTATATTTAATTTTGGGCCAATATTGGGTAAGGATCGCCCATAAGAAGTGTTCAAATGTCTTGATAATGTTGCTCTAATACCCGTTTGAGGTTCTTAATGTTAAAATATTAATATTGTTATAATTATCTTATTAATTATTTAGATTGCTCAATCAAAAACTTACATATGTATCATAGGTTCTTAAGGGTTTCTAGATATTTAGATTACCTTGAATTAAATCTTTCATGAACAAATAAAGTACATTGTAAAATTGACTCCCATCATATCCGTGTTAAGGTGGAATTTTGAATCATATCTCCAACTTACACTAAGACTTCTGATCAATTTGCTGACATTTTCACCAAGTTTAAGGTGTACAGTCATATTCAAGGACAACTTGGTCTACTTGATCTTTGCCATGATCCCCTTAACTGTGGATCATTCTCTTTTTCTTTCTCTTTCTCTTTCATGAAGATATCTCATTTAGTTGTTAACAACTATTTTCTTCTTCTGTATATTTGTATCATCTTTTACAATTTAGTTAAGTGAATATATAGATTCGTTTTTGTTCTATTCTCTCTATTTTTTCTATTACTTCCGCTTATTTCTACAGAAACTGTATCATCACAATTAACAAAAGGCATGATCAGCAGTCTAGCAACTGTGCTAGACATGGGTGACACGACAGAGCAAGAGCAAGCTGTTTCATGCCTTTTGATTCTATTCAGTGGAAGAGAAAGTCTTGTATCCAGATGGTGCTTCAAGAAGGTGTGATACCATCTTTAGTGTCAATCTCAGTGAACGGAACTTCTAGAGGCAGAGAGAAGTCTCAGAAGCTTCTAATGATGATGTTTAGGGACCATCAATATTAACATAACAACACAAGCGTCTTTTCAAAGCATCCTTAATCACAAGCCTATTATGTTTCTATGTTTTATACAAACACACACAAAGATTGTGGTAAATATGATAATTACAAAGATATGAACATAAAAAGTTACAAAAGTTGACTAGGACAATATAGTTTATTGGTTTGTGTTGTTGTTGCTGTTGTGTAACCAACCATCCTTATATTGCTACAGAAGAAAAAAAAAAGACAGAGTTAAAAGGACATCTCATGTAGTGGTTTCGTAGGAATCAGAACGAGAGCATGTGAGCGAATCAGCGCTTCTGCTACTTCTTTTGATGGGCTTCGTGATCCAACCGTTCTCAAACATTTCCATAATAGGATCGCCGCCGCCACTGCTGCTGCTACGACCTGTGCTTCCTCCACCATCTTCTCCGCTGCTTCCTCTCTGTAACGCCTCCTTGTACGTCACTTTTTTTCCCTCATCGTCCCCTAACTTCATCTTCTCTTCTTCCTCCTCCTCTTCATAGTTTGATCCTGTTCTGCTGAAACTCCTATCCACTGTGATCTCTTTCTCATTTGCCCCCTTGTTCTTATCTCTCCAACGTCCCAACACGTTCACGAGAGAATCGAGGCAATAAATGGCGTGGATCAGGATCCAGTCTAGCCACGCGGCTCTGCTCATCAAACATGGAAGCCTCTCAAGAACCGCGTCTAGTTTCTCGGGAAGAGACTCTGATGCGATCAGCAAGTCGGAGATCTTGATGAAGGCGAAGGTGGAAGAAGGAAAGTAAGTTTCGACCGTTTCTTGCAACGTTAGGATGTGATCGTCGGCTACGGAGAGAATGGCGAGAAGGTGGCGATGGAAGGGACTTGTGATGGACGCGAAGAAGAGAACGAGCTGGAAGAGTTTCTGGACAAGGAAAGAGGCTGGATTCTTCGAAGTCTTGGTTCTTGTGTAAACGACGCGAGACGTGGCGAGTATTGTAGCGCCAGAGGTCTCAAGAGGTCGAGGTCTTCGCCTCCTTCTCGCTGGTTGGTCCTGCTAAAATGTATATACATTGTAATATTAACCAACATGGCAAGAGAGTAGGAACAGATAGAGAATTAAATACCATCTTTTGAGGATTGAATGCTAATGCAGATTGAGATGAAAATATATTTTGTGAAAATTTTGTAGATATTTTTTTTGTTTTCTTTTTTACTTTGGTTATGTTGGGTTTGAACGTTTTATACGTACCTGCTTTAGCGTCAAAGGAAAGTGAGCGGTTAATCTTGATTTCAGCTACAGCGCTTTTTGAATCAGCGGTTATGCTTTTTCTTCCTTCTATCTTCGGACCTTTTTTGTCCGGCCCACTGGCCCATATTTGTGGAGATAATGATATTGGGTTGGATGATGAACTTGTATGGTTGGATAATGATTCACTCGTGTTACAAATAAAATACTATATTTTAAACAAAACTTGGCACTTTTAAAGTTTTAATTAGATAAATAACTTATCAACTGTACTTAAAAGCTTCATCCTTAACATGATTAACCCGGAGTTATTCGGATTTCTTAACTTCCGCTAAAAACCCCACTCTAAAAACCCCAGATTAATTATGGTAGCATGTTTATTGTTGGTCTCTTAGGTTGAGGTTCTTAGCTTAATATAACATACGGTCTCTTAATTTTTAACTAAAAAAACTAAGAGACGAGACCGTATTTTATATTACGATAAAAACTCCAATCTAAAAAATCTGTAATAAAGATGCTCTTGTATATATAGTTTCAGGACTCGACGACCGGCCGCAACTAAAGCAAGATGTATTAAAAGAAAAGGAGAAAATGACTGTTACTACTTTAATACATGTGAAAAAAATTAATGAACGGTAATATCATTATCATATTTAATAAACTAGCGACACTTTAAACCAAATTGCAATCAATAAACACAACCAGAACAGTCTACACAAACCACTATGCATGATTCTTGTCATCTTGTGCTGTCTTTGTAGTCGCAGTAGCTTTTCAACGATTCCAGATTGAACTATAATTCCAACTACCAACAATAAATTTGAACATGTCACCTAACCCGTATTTTAATAGCATAATCTTATCTCAAATCAATTTCTGAAGCAGACAAAGTTTATATGGGCTTAGTGTTCCTCGCTATAGTGTTTACTTTTTTTTTTTTTTCCGTATGACGTAAGAAAATATAATACTGATACGCTGAATAGTTTACGAGCTGGGATCTGATTCTCGAAGACTGAAACAACCCAAACAGGCCTGCTTCTAAGTTTTAACAAATAAACAAAGAAAAACTTGAGAAACCATACGTTGGCGATATTACAGAAAATCGAATCGGAATATTATCTGCAGATCATACATTCATACATCATAATATTTGTCATATTATAAAATCATAATATATTTTTTATTTTTTATTTAACACCATTAATAGTGGAAATACTATCATATATTAACAAAAAGAAACCATTGTTTTGTGAACCCAAATCAAACGGTGATTTACTATTACGAAGTGAAAATCAGCAAATAGTAAATACTATAAAGAAAGGAAAATTTATCCCAAATGAATAATCAGGTGGTACTGGTCTCACTGTATCAATTATGTTCCTCATCCACCATGATCGACCGTTGAAACTTAATCTTCAATCTAACGGCTTAAAAGACACAACGGAGAAACTAATTTTATAAACTTCCTCCCACAGCGCTAAATGCCAATCCCTCGATTCTTGGATTATTACAGTTTCTTAATTTAATTTTTCCGGTTCCCGATTTCAGATTAATCGGAATGATTTACAACCGTCGATCTGAGAGGAGAGATCATCATGCAGCAGGCGATTTTAAATGAGATCGAAGCCGCCATCGACGAGCTCCGATGTTTCCCCTTGCGGTGAATTTCTTCTACAAACTTATTCACTCTCTGATGTCGAGTGATCAACCACCCGAAACGCCGTTGCTCGATTCAAATCACGATCAAGAGCAACAACAACCTCTCTCCGGCGTCGTCGAGGACGAAGACGACGACCTCGGTCAAACCCTCCAATGGCTCGAGACCTTTCTGACTCTCCTTGGCTTCAACCAATCCTCCACGCGAAGCCTCGTCTTGTCTTGGATCGTGTTTTTAACGGTAGGGCTGGTGATTCCGGTGACAGTGTTGGAGCTTGGGCATTGCAAAGACTGCGAGAGGTATCAGTACAAGAGCTTCGAGCTCAACATCGTCGTCTCGCAAGCGTGTTTAGCTGGCGTCTCTCTTCTTTGCGTTTCTCATAACTTGAGAAAGCATGGGATTCGAAAGTTTCTCTTCGTTGATCAGCTCAGTGGTCGCATGGGACGGCTCAAGGCTCAGTATATTCAGCAAATCTCGGTGATTCTTTCTATCTTTGGTTCAGATTCTCTATGGGTTGCATGAAAGTTTAAACCTTTTTTTTTTGGTTTTCCTTATTCTGACAGATCATTGGGTTGTCGGAAAGTTGAAACCTTTGTTGTTTTTCGTTATTACAGAACACTGTGTTAGATCATGTGTTGTCGGAAAGTTAGAATTCTTTTTGTGTTTCCTTATTACAGAACTCTGTGATAGATAATGGGTTGTCGGAAAGCTGAAACCTTTTTGTGTGTTTTCCTTATTACATAACTCTGTGAGACTGCTGCTTGTACTTTGGTCTCTCCCCTGTTTTGGATTGAAAGCTGAAACCCTTTTTTTTTTTATGTTTTTCCTTTATTACAGAACTCTGTGAGACTGCTTGCACTTTGGTCACTCCCCTGTTTCGGACTAAAAGCTGTTCGAGAGATTATTCGGATGCTATATGTACCTCATGACCAGCCATGGCTCTCTGTTTTGATTCTCTTGTCTATGATCATGTCATGGACTTACTTAAGCACTATCTTTCTAGCTGCAAGTGCCATGTTTCATCTGGTCTGCAACTTGCAAGTCATTCACTTCGAAGACTACGCAAAGCTCTTGGACGGCGAGTCTGAGATCTCTCTTTTCATCTACGAGCACATCCGTTTGCGCCATTACCTCTCTAAGATAAGCCACAGGTTCCGCATCTTTCTGCTTCTACAGTTTCTGGTCGTCACGGTTAGTCAGTTTACCACGCTTTTCCAGACCACTGCGTATAGCGGACGTATCACGTATATAAACGGTGGTGATTTCGCGGTGAGTCAAGCTTTTGTTTCTTCTTCTTTGGTTTCTTGTTATACGGTGAGGTTAAAAGCTTGGAATGGTTTTATGTGTTCAGGTCTCGGCGGTGGTCCAAGTTGTTGGGATAATTTTGTGTCTGCACGCAGCAACGAAGATATCTCACAGAGCTCAAGCGATAGCATCAGTTGCAAGTAAATGGCATGCGATAATGTCTTGCTCATCTACAGATGCAACTCAGATAAGGACTTCTCCTAGTGGAGTTCACTTGGAGGCCACCACGAATCCCCCCATCTCCTTTCAGATTTCACATTCTGAGAGCGATGTGGAGTCAATGGATCACTACATGAGGATGCCTGCTAATAATAACAACCACTTTCCTTCTTACATGTCCATGTCCGCATACCACAAGAGACAAGCTTTTGGTGAGATGATTGTGTTGACTCTTTTTTACGATGTTTGCATCCAAACAAGGCATGATGGCTGATTATAGATGAATGTTGTTGCAGTGCTGTATTTGCAGATGAATCCAGGAGGGATAACGATATTCGGGTGGACAGTAGACAGGCATTTGATAAACACAATATTCTTCATTGAGCTCTCTCTCGTTACCTTTGTACTTGGGAAGACTATAGTTTTCAGTCCTGAATGACATAGGTGTATCATAAAACAGGTTTACCCTTTTTAGCCATATAGTAAATTTTTCAATTGATATGAGAAGAAAACTGGACACAACAGGCTTCTCTTTAATTTGTTTACGTCTAGTGTATAATAAGCTTTTTTTTTATGAGGTTTTTAGCACTACTACATACTCGTAGGAACCTTGTTACACGGTCTTATAAACTGTTGTTTTTAGCATCTCGAATATGGATCGCCACCACAATGCACTTCTCGTGTGTTCTTTCTTTAAACACTTGGCTATAGATTACCAAAGCACTCCAGCAAGTTGCATGTGAAATTATTGGTATATGTACAAAATCTGGGATAGGTTTTAACTCTTTTGAAAATGACCCGCTTGGAGCACCATTAGTAAGTGTCATGATATGTCTCTGGGCAAGAGTTACAGCTTGAATACTGCCATTCCCGGCTAGAATCATGGTAAAATGTCAAAATCGTGGAATGAGCACATGTACAAATGCAAGATACAGCTTTCAAGGATTCAAGAAGAGCTGGCTGGTTTATAAAAAAACTTATAATAACTTGCTAGCAAAAGCTTTTTTTAAAGGTTGAACAAACAATGACAATTTAGTTTTACGAATGAGAGCCTAACAAAGCGTTTCAAGGACTTAGGATGGTTTACTAAACGGTGTTACGAGAACCCAGGATTTACTTTATTTGCAGGGTTGGGTTGGGCTCCTAGGCGATTAAAGTATAAAAGGAATTCAAAGACGATAACATTTCTGAAGTTTCAAAGCAACCACCTGATCTTGAGGAACTATTTATACACTTTGGGAGGGAAACAAAATCAAAAGGCAAATTATAACCCTACAAACATTAAAGACTATGTAGTACCTTGTAGAGATTCATCGGCAACCATCTTTCTTCTTCAAAGACAAGACTGTCACCTCAACTGCAACACCAGTGTTTCTTGCAATCGCAATGTCAATAATACATAATAAAAGAAACACCGAGTTGATTACGAGGATTGTAGGTGAAAAGAATATGTTTTCTCCCTCAACAGCGATAAAAATAATAATAAACGGTTCAATAACACTGCTACATACATAAGTTTCAGTAGGGAATTAGTTTTTATTGTCATTTCACACCTTGTAGAACAAGCACTGTCAGAAAGCTGCAGCTCTATTAAACCTGCAAGGAATCCAGCTGGCGATAGGAGGAAAATCATCTTCACAAATCACCATGGACCCTCGAAAAGAGTAAAGAAAGTACAAATGATAGTCTGAGATACAAACGTTCCAACCTCCGTCTAAGCCAGCAGCCCTCGCCTTAATGTGGTAATTCCAAAGCATCTGAGAGCATCAATGGGTGAGTCATACTTCAGCCAAACAGACCACCAGACCCAAGTTCGGTTTGTGATAGATCCTTCCTACGTTGCTCTTGCAAAGGATCTGGGCTCTTTATCATCCTCCTCCCACGCCTTGGCACATAAAATAAAAGATAGAATTAGAGTCAAGTTGACCAGTGATCGTTTCAGTTTAAACAAGATATAGATCTACGCACCTGTCCTGGGAATGTTGAGCAGGGAAAGTAGGCATGAAATCTTTGGATTTTGGCAGAGGGACTTCACTAAACCATTCATGCTTAAGAGCGTCATCAACAGTTATTCTCTATAGAAAAAAAATCCCCACAGATTCAAAAATAAAAAAAAACTATCAAGGTGCATATTGGATGAGCATACATGCAATTGGTTTCATATATATTTTATTACCCTCTCAGGATCGTATGTCAGGAGCTTGTTCAGCAAGTCAAAGCCAGCGTCGGACAGAGTTGGTGAACCAGTAAATGAAGTGGCTGGAAATTTCTTACGTAATAGGTTGTACCTGAAAGAACAAGCTAGTGGTAAGAAGCACGACATAACAACTATGCAAAGCCGGAAAAACAAAAGAAATCACTAATGAACAAGAATGCCAGACCACATCACCCAAAGCTAGAAAGCCTGAGAACAATAGAGAGTTTCAGCAAATTTATACGAAGGGTATGCTTGCATAACAGATGAATATTACAAACACTTACTGATGCTTGACGAAGTTGACCTTGACTCCAGGCAGCTTGGAGAATCCAGGCCAAATTGATTCATTGGGAGTACCCAGGACTCTGAAAATCTGTAAATTAAAAGAAGCAATTCTTTATAAGCTGAATGTGCTTGGATTGCTGGAAATCCACGTCAAAGCCTGTGTTTGAAATACCTTGTCAAGTTGATCAAACTCAGTTTTACCATTGAATAATGGCGCTTTTGCTAATAGTTCTGCCATGATACAACCCAGTGACCACATGTCAATCGCTGTAGAATATTGTTTCGCTCCCAAGAGAAGTTCAGGTGCCCTGGGAAAATAAATGCAGTCATTGAGCTTGGTCCTGGAGGAAGTGATTATTTTCTATAAAAAAGGGAGAGTCAACACAAGGAACAAAACAAGAAAATAAAGCTGAAGGATGAATATTTCCTAATGTGTCTAGTTATGAATGGGCCATTATATGTGATGTCCAAGGTAATACCGCAAAAGCATTAGCATTCAACAGCTAGGCTAGCATATAATGAAACTATACTCAAAAGTGGAAACATAAAGATTTAAGTCAACCTCAAGACTCTCTTGAGGCTATACTAATGATGGCCAAAATTTACGGCAAAGTCACTGGAACTAAATTACCAAATCAAGAAACCTCCATGTTTAACTAGAAAAGGGTAAACGGGGTTTACCTGTACCAAAGCGTAACAACCAGATGAGTATATGGCTTCAGCGGGCTGCCGTATTGCCGAGCCAAACCAAAGTCACATATCTTCAACTCACCCCGATTGTTTAAAAGCAGGTTAGATGTTTTCAAATCTCGATGAAGCACCCAATTGTCATGAAGATACTTGACGCCTTCTAAAAGTTGAAGCATTAAGCATTTAACTTCACTTTGACTGAAACGCTGCTTCATTGTCTCCATCAATGCTTTAAGATCATGTTCCATATATTCCATCACCATAAAAATGCTATCAAGACTACTACCCACAACCACCTCTTTAACATCGACTATTGAAGGGTGATGAAAAGAAAGAAGAATGTTAATTTCCCGAAGAGCAGTCAACGGAAAGCCTTCTCTTTCTTTTTCCATCTTCACCTTCTTCAATGCCACAATTTCACCTGTCTTCTTATCCTTCGCTCTATAAACAACACCATAAGTGCCTTCATCTATCTTATTTAATCTCTCAAACTCATCAACACTTCGACAACCCTGGAGCATGTTTATACTTCTCAATGGAGGACCAGCAGGTTCAGGTGTCTCATGGCGAACATATTCGTCATCAGAATCTGTTTCAGTAAGACTGTCGCTAGTATTTCCTCTTCTGCGTTCCCCCTCGTCTATTTCCATATAGTCACCCTTAACAGCAGTTTTTTCCTCAAAATCATCTCTGCTTCCCGGCAAAGAATGGTGTCTCCTTTCATCGGAATCAGATGATCTACAACCTTCCCTCACAGACTCCCCAGCCTCAGGCGTTAAAGACTTATTGGGCAATCTGCCCTGAAGTAGTTTCTTCCTCCTTTTATCTATTTCCAATTCTACTATTTCACCCTCGTCAGTTGGAGAACTATTACCAGCAGCCCACCTAGAGGATGATATATGCCTCGTTGGCATGTTTTCCTCCTCATCCTGGTGCGTTGCATCCTCTTGTTTTCCATCCTTCCCAGCATTTGATGATTGTTCCACCACACACGAAGAAGATATCTCTACCGGAGATGGCAAAGTAGGAGCAGAAACCTCAAGAAGACCAACTTGCTTAGGATCTTCATGCATGTTACTCTGTTTAGGAGGAAAAGGAGAGTTGCCAACAGTATTGACACTAGGTGACTGGCTTGACCTCTTAACAAGTGGAGGTGGGGGAGGAAGAGGGGTGGCCTCCAAAGGTTTTTCATCTCTGTCCCATACTATTGGTGAAAACTTTCTCTTCTTTTCTACAGGGCTTTGAGCTCTATCCTCCACCTGCTTCACATCTCCATTACCTTTCACCACAGATTCAGACTCATCAGAGCCACTCTCACTAGAGAGCTCGCCCGGTTCCCTATCCACAGACCTAGCTGAAACTGAAAGCCCACATCTTTTAGGTCCACGATCAACAAAGGCTTCCCTACTGTTAACAGCTCCGGACCTCATCATACCTCTATCTTTACCGCTATCCTCGTGTCTTAAATTACTAACCCGTCCCTTTTCACTATCAACAGCACCGTTGCTCGCACGTTCACAACTCTCGTTTGAGTAAACACTATCACGCCTCGAAAATCTAGAATTCGACTCTTGGCGGCCTCTCAGTTCATGATCAGGATACCTAATATTCCTCCCAGCCGTCATATAGACAGTTTCAATTCCACGAAATCAAAGCTAAAGTGACTAACCGTGCTCAAATTCAGAATCGCAGAGACTGAATCTCGAGGTTTCGCCGGAAGAAGCAGCCACTCGTGTGATTGAATCGGTTTTGAATTGAAAGCAGAGCTTGTGATCTGAACCGCGAAACCCTAGAAATTGAAAGCGAGACCTGCTGGATAGCGAGGAAGAGAAGGGAAGATATATGTGAAGTAGAGATGGATGCAAAGCTCCGGTTGAGGATGTAGTACGGGTGGATACCGTCGAGAGGGGACGAGCAATGGCGGAGAGGAGACAAAAGAGAGGCGTCTCTCGAGTCGGGAGCTTTAAGGATGTATTCGTAAATTAGTTATCGATTTTTAGTTCTCTTGTATCAGTTTTTAGTATTGTACACCTCTGTTTTATTTGCATTGCTAAAAGATGCCCCTAAACCTTGTTTCTCTTGTGTCTGATTGATTTTTTGAGAAATTCTCTAAAATAATATTTTTAAGTTTTTGTCATAAAAATAGTTTTCAATGAATAAAATTACTAAAATACATTTTTTTAAAGGGTAAAAATACCTACAGTTAACTAATCAACCTAGGGTTTAAAGTTAAAAAGATGGAGTTTTGGGATAAAGTTTCAAATTTAAAAACGTAAAAAATAAATATTAAAAAAATTAAAATAAAAAAAATTATTTATCCATAAAAATTTAAAAATAACTATTTGAGAAAATTGCCCTCGATTTTTTTATTGTAGTCGGTTATCCACAATTTAGTTTTTTAATTCCTAAAATTTAAAATAAAATTAGAAACTGACAAAAAATAGAAACTTTTAACATTTTTTAATTATAAATATATTTGAACTTATTAATTTTTAATTAAATGAGATAGTTTGAATAGTAAAGTTAACACAATTTTAAAAGACAGTAGGCCAGATTTCAAAAAAAAAAAAAAATTAATGTATTAAATGAACAAAATAATTAATTAAATTATTAAATTGGATAGCAAAAAGGTTTGCATGTTAAAAAGCTTAACAAAATTTAATGAGGTTGTTTTATGGAAATTTGCCTCTAAGTAATAATTTATTTTGAAAAAACAATAAATAGATATATGAATTATATACTGAAAATAATACAATATAAAAATAAAATCTGATAATAATTTAAGTTAAATATTATATGCTAACTGAAGATTAAATACATTATTTTCTTTCTCAATGGTTAGATTTCTTATGATACTAATTGTATGTTTGGTTTGCAACTTTTCCTAAAAAATATAATTTCACATATCATACTAATGAATTATGTGTCTAGGTTCTTAAATCAGTGTTTGACTTCAACTTTGACCTCTTTAAATTCAACATTTAATATCATTTCAAATTATTGGTAATGATTTTTTTTTATATACGTGGAGATCCCACACGGTAAGCCCAGACTAATCTCCACGAGGCTTTCCATCCGGACACGCACGGTTATAGGCGGGAAGGTGAGCGGACACTCCAGCTGGAGTTCCATTACCGCTAGACCAAGAGCTCTTGGTTAAATATATGAATTTAATTTTGACCCCTTTAAATTTTACATTTAATATCATTTCAAATTATTGGTAATGGTTTTCTTTTCAAATGGTAATGGTTTTCTTTGTCTCTTTCATTTTAGCAATTCTCCACAACACCCATACCTAGAAAAATGAGAGATGCACTCTTCTCCATTAAATATGTTCTTTCTGCAAGAACACCCAAATTGGTGAAAATATTTAGATCAGCTGCTTGAACACATACAAAATTAATAACCAAAAACAACTGAAACCAATATGCAAAAAAAAAAATCACAAATCTTAATCCCTTCAACTTTCTCTGAGCTTTGTTAACCACTGGACTAAGTTGGTTGTGCAACAATCATTATCTATGTAGATCTTTTTGTTTTAGTGTGCATAATTCAAAACGTGCTCAACTAAACCTTAGCATGTGTTTTTTTTTTCTGTTCCTTTGTATTCTATCCTAAAAGACGTTTTCCAAGGATATTATGGTTCATTAAGAAAAGTTAGAACTGACAAAAGGCTTGAGGGAACTTTCCACCTAAGATAATTTATGTGCTAGCAAAGTTTTAGGTCTGGATGAGAAGCATTAGCTAGAAGGATTCTACAGTTTTAAGTGGCTCACAAGAGGGGAGGGTTAAGAGTTGGAGCTTCCAAGTTGACAAGACTTGTTACTACCTTTCTAATAATAATCTATGTTAGTTTTGCTAACACCGTTATCCATCTCTCCAAACTTTCTCTTCTATTATATCTACTTCCCCAGACAAAGCCGTTAGTTATTGCATCACTAAATCCATACACGGTTACATTCTAAAGGCAATAATGAGATCAATAAGTAAACACAAACTAGTGGCTACCAACATAGAGAGAAAGAGGGAATTTTAAAGGAGAAAGAAGAAGGCAAGTGGCCACTTCTCCTTATATAATCAGCCCTCTCCGATGTCCTCACCGCCTTCTCGTTCAGCTTCGCCTCCGCGTTAGCCCTCCTTTCCTCTGCTATCCTCTTTGTCGCGGCCAGCTTGTTCGCTAACTTCTCCTCCGCCCTAGCTTTCATCCTCTCCGCCTTCACCTACACAACATCCACACATTTTCTCAAACATTTTGAATTGTGCTTAAACCGATCAACAATGTTTTTGGTTTTATAAACAGAACCGAAACTCGGATTGAACACGTGTAATTTTACCATTGGATGATAATATTACCTCCATTTTTTTCATCTCCATCTCAGCCTTTCTCCTCTCGTGATTCTCCCAAGCTTGTATCTTCACTTCCTCTCTCTTATACCTAATCACATTCCAACGAAAATCAATCCTTAAACACTGGTCTACATAATGAAGCCACGTTAACACTAATTAAACCATCTATTAATGTTAATCACCTAGCCATGAACTTAGCGCGTTCTGCCTCATCCCAAGCCATGGCTCGAGCTTCCATAGCATTCATCCCCTTATTATCATTATTATTATCTCCAAAACTAATCTTCTCATTATTATCACTCGCTACGCTTCTACCCTCCGTCACCACTGTCTCTGTCCTCACCGCCTCGACGCCGTGAGAAGCTCTCACCGGTGACGTCACAGGGCTTCTCCCAACCGGCGTCGTGGCTCGAACCGGCGTACCCGTTCTAGAAGGCTCTTGGCTACCGATCGGAGTCATCTCAGTCCCCATGTCCCTCACACAAACCGATCGAATCACAGCCGTCGGATTAATAATACTCTCTTTCCTCCAAACCGAACCACCTGCTGGCTCTCCGCAGTCCACGTTCTTAGTCTCCACCTCCGGCCTTCCCGCCGCTCCGTCTTCTTCGTCGTACTCAACGTACTGATCCTCTCCTTCGCGTTCTCTCTGAGAAGCTGAAGCTATGAGTCTGAGATCATCGGCGTTCGAGTTTCTCGGTTTACAGTTCCTCGAGCTGTGGTGGTTCTTCTCTCCGCCGCCGCGAGCTAAACCAACGCCGGAGAGCCATTTCTGAGCGTCGTCCCATTTTGACGGTGCTGGTTTTCCAATGGTGGACCGGTGGTGGTTTGGCGTCCGGTTTGCACCTTTCTGAAACTCAAAACCGGTATTCCCATTTCCGTTAGAAATCTCCGGCGTGGCTGGTCCTAGCCAACCTTTGTTATCTTCCACTCCTTGAGATCTCATTCTCCTCGAGATAAATAAATGAAAGAAAATAAAACAGAGAGATCTTATATATTCAAACTCTTATAAAAATACAGTACTATAAGGTTTTTATACATCCATTTAAAAAGTTATGGACAGAGAAAGAGAGATGACTTTGAGGAAGTGAGGAAGATGTGGCGAAGCAATCAAAGAGTCGTCACTCTCTTACACCAAACTTGATGATGTGAGAGATTTAGCAGAGAGAGACCATTAATGCCAGATGGGTTGATGATAGTCTTTATAACTCCAATTAGTTCTGTCTTTTTCTATTGAAATGGCAAATACTAGTAATATACATAGCCCCAACGTTTTCTCTGTTTTTGTTTTAAGAAAATAGTGTAATGTTGGTTTTGTAATAAGACTCAGATCTGGTTCGTGATAACGCTGTGGTATTGATATTTTTTATATGAATAGAGCATTTTCAACGTACTACACCATTTTCTACTATAAAATTAAGTTTTTTTTTTATTCAACTTTGTACTCCACAGTATAGTAATCAGCAAAATATAAAATAATATATATGATTAGTTTTTATTTTTGTTAATAGTTTTCTTTTTATTTAATTATAAAAGTAAAAGTAAATAAAAATATTTTTAAGTGAAGTTTGAACTAAAAAAAATGAAATAAGGTTAGACCTTCTAGTCTCCTATAATCGAGTATCAAATTTTGTTCAATTGCTGATTTCGTATCCGCATTATTATGCCACTCATTGATTTCTATTTTAGATAATTCATACATTACATCACTTGGATTTATGTAGATTTGATTGGTGTAACGAAAATGATTGTATCGTTTTAATATCAATCACAAAACAATAGTTGTCTAATAATAGATAGAACACCTCACTTAGCTCAAAACGGTATCAATCACAAAACAGTATTGAAAAACGTTACATCTATCTTCAAAAATCTCTTATATATTTTTCTCTAGTATTTGCATAATTAGGCAACTACGTACCATTCTTTTAAATCGCTTGAATACTTCTTCTACGTATCATTAATCTGACTGTAAGTCTCTGAAACATCAGTTAACACAGAATCATATAGGCCCAGAGTTTTTATTTGTTTTCTTTTTAGATTTAATAGTGGTAATGGTTTTTATAATAATGTTCAGATCTGGGTCGTTCGTGAAAATGCTGCGAACACTGTTAGAAAATAGTATTATTAATAATCATGTGTACGTGGGGAGAAAGTGACTAAACAATCACCATTATAATACTACTAAATACAGTGTTAATAATATAAAGCGATGGTAATAATGCAAATGCAAATGCAAATGCAATGGGAACAATCACAAACAATTAGGAGGAATCTCGGATGAAGCAAAGAGTTTATGAAAAAAGTTAAAACTTCTAATGTAGTTCCCGAGAGTGGTGTTTTTTAAAGATACACTTGTACTTTTTAACGGTAACTTTAGAATCTTTGATTAAGATTTTAAAAGAAGGCAGTTTGGTGAAGACTATGGCACGTGTACGGGTAGAGATCTTGGAAGGAGCGGCGAGAGATGGGTTTTGTCGGTCCGGGCTGGGAAGAAAGGCGGGTCCGTGTTTGACTGACAAACTCACGTGGTCCTCCTGACAGTCCCCTCTACTGCTTGTGGACCGTCTTTGGTTTCTTATGGATTCATTATTATGGTACTTCTTTTAACTCACATTTTCTGTTTCTGCTAAGTTTCTAATTATTGATGAAAGAGTGTATTCAGTAGATGTAAATTGGGATGGATTAATGTATAAGAAAACAAAAATAATGCTGAACAATATAACATTACTTAAAGCAGTTTTTATTGGTTCATGTGCTTAGAAATATCATAGATAGAAACATGGTTTGTGCAGTTTTGTGTAGAATTTTATTTACAGAGAAATTTTAAAAGTTACTGTATCAAATTGAGTTTTGAAATTATTACTTTAGAAGTGATGTTAGTGGAATGTTAAAGTCCGGGCATAGATCATGGTGTATCAAATCGACAAGACCGTTCTTTGACATTTCCGTTTGTTCTTTCCTCTATAAATGTCCCCCTGCATCCAGAATGCTCATCCACAATCTCTTTCATGGGGACATAGACTAAACCTTTCTGTTGTAATCCTTCTTCATCCTCACCACATTATATACGCTTCATGGAATTTATGAGTAGAACCATTTAAAGTCACAACCTCTTATACTCCTGATGATGAGTCTTGAACTGGTGATCTCGGAGCGGCGACTAGTCGGAGAAGACAAGTATGTTCCCATGTCCATCTTGACGTATTTATTTATACTATAAATCTACGGATTCTTCTCAGGAGGTTGAATCAACATTAAAGGAATCTATATCCACCAAGTGGCATAGGAGACATAAGGTAACGCTAAGATATGTGATTAATGAGCCAAAATAAATTAGAGAAAATCAGCATTAGCTCCACATGAAAAAAACTATGTCCTATGTCCATTTCATCTATATTATTAAAAGAGAAGTACCCATTTGAAAATGTTCTTACTTCATTAATTAAACTCTTTTTTTTT
>NC_027753.1:32653956-32665641 GCF_000695525.1 Brassica oleracea var. oleracea
AATATTTTGTTATAATTGTTAAAAAAAAATTGAGTTGCATTTCAAATAAAAAGGTAAGGATATTAAAAATATTATAATTAAAATATGTAAAATTTAATATAGTTTTAAGGAAATGGTCAAAATAAAAAAAAATTACACATAAAATAATCATGATTTTTGTTAACTGGGCGGATTATTATTTATATGATATCGTACACGAAAGAAAAATTTCTGTTTTTAAAATTATCTAATTAACTCTATACTCATTTTTTTTATATTTTTTATATGATATCACACATTCGTAAAAAAATAGATAGATTAAGATGCAAAAACAAAATATTTACTTAATGAATATAATATGAACGAATATTACAAATACATCATTTAATAAAATAAATAATTAAAAACTGAAAATTCATATCCGCGCTCAGGGTCTAGTGGAAGTTAAAAGGAAATGTGATGAAACTTCGAGGTGGGATAATCTCAGATTTGGGAGAGAGGATTCATTGCTTGGATTTGTTTTGCATTGCATGCTACTCTACAATTACGAGAACGAGAGATAGATAGAACTTTTCATAAAGCTGATTATCAAAGTATGGCTTCTGCTACGTGACTACATCCAAATAGATCATGTTCTTTTTTACAGCTTCATCGATCTGTGTAATGACATTTTCATGTTTTCCTTACATGATCAAACCTTATATACTATGCTGTCAATGACAAAGATAAATGCTAACTAGCAAAAACACAAATATGGCTGTTTCAGAAGCTATGCACCAGTGGCACCCACACACGATATTGGAATAGAAAATGCGAGCTTTTACTGCACCATAAATAGCTATTTGACTATCAAGGTGACTAAGTATCCAAAACATGCAGTACCAGTTCCAAGCACTCCACCCGCAACGACCTAATGACATGACACCAAATAGTTATGCTTCAGGTACTGACCACAATTCATGAAAGCCATTTAAAAAAAAAAGTCCCTATTGGTCTGATCTTACCTGTGGAGGGGTATGACCGAGAAGTTCACGCAATGGCATGCTTTCAGCGAGGGGATGCTCTGCTGGAAGTTCATACACAATCTGATTGAGAACCTGAAAAATGAAACAGAGCCAAAATGAGTATGAAAAAAATATAAAAAAAAACAGAACTTGTAACACAAAATGAAAACGAGGAGATTAAAACCTCGGCTTGACGTCCAGCATGTAATCTTACACCAGTTGCATCATACATCACCTGCCACACAACACAAAACACAAGACCCATCACTATTTAACCATCAAAATGTGACAAGGAAGGTGATTAAGTGAGGGACCAAAAAGGTACAATGGAAGTGAGAATGAAAGCGATAGCGAAATGAGATCCTCCAAAGCCTTCTTGTAAACCAACAGCCATAGCTAGAGCTGTAACTGTTGCTGAATGTGAAGAAGGCATCCCTCCTGACCCAACAAGCCGTTTCAGATCCCATCTCTTTTCCTTATACCTTCACAAAACTTACAAACATTGTTTAATTCACTATCTTTCAAAGCTCAATTATACCTGATGCTTGCAACTCAACAATCTTAGAATAAATCTTTTATTTAAAACATTCTCAGAAGCTATGAGTAGTTTGGTCAAATAATCTCTAAACAAGAAGATACGATGGAGAACAAATATATATGAGTGATACGCGCACGTAAAGCCGTAAACGTACCAGGTGGTAAAGAACTTGATGAGTTGTGCGATGGTGAAAGCTAAGACGGCGGAGATCAGAGGATAATTCGTGAAAATAGAGAAATAACGGGAAGAGGAAGAGGAAGACGTATCAGCTGATTCCTCCATTAGACGATGATCGATGGATCTCATTAGGGCTTTAAATCAATCACGACAACCAACGGTTCTACTTCTACCGTTCACGTAAAGCCGACAAGAAGACACGACAACCAACGGTTCCTCTTCTACCATAAGACGTGGAAAAATCTCGCGTACAGCTACCGTTCAAATCCTCAGGTTCTCTTTTCTTATTCTTCCTCAAAATATTTCTTTCGTTTGTTTTCTCGCTTTTGCTTCGGCAACAACCAACGTTTCTACTTCTATTTTAATATTTTTAAGGAAGTAGAAAAATGTAATTTATCCAGAATTATCTTATAAATTCTGTTTCCAAAGACTTTATTTAATTACATTTTTTCTTAGTACTTTTATAGAGTTTTTATTGTACTATAACTTATCCCCGAGAAAATAAAAAAAGTCGGCTACTTGTTTAAAATCCAGCAAATTGAGTGTATATTCACAAAAATATACCATGTGAGAAGATAATTTAGATACACGTTAACTTAATTTTATATATTGGCTAATTTGTGGTTGACCGGAATATGCTTCTTTGTTTGCAAGTTTGCCAAGGAATATGCCTTTTAGGCTTTACTCAAAAAGAACTAGCGTGGACTTAATTTTCCAAACATTATACGAAGTTATATATGTATGATAGATTTATAAAGATGGAAAACATGATCTTGTTCAACATAAAATAACTAGAGAAAAAAAACTGAATTCTAAAACTTTGGATAACTTTTACCATTGATTTAACTCTTCCATCAGAGTCGGTTTCAACGATGATTTATTAATGATCATGAGTTTAGAGTCTCAAATGGACGGACTATCCACATCTAAATATTCTCGTTCAGATAAACATTTTTTTCTTTTGTCACATTAGCGGTCCAAACTCAAATAAGAACCCATAAGATAATGCATAAATAGCCAAACGCAAATATGATTATGACCATATTTTAAATAAATTACAGTATGTGTCAAATGACCTTTTATGTCCAAATGGATTGGTTATCCATAACTTAACGGACATGACTCAATAGGACACGAACTTCTAAAACATTACAAGTTATATTTGTCAACTCTCATTACGCACCACTTTTTAGTTTATTACTTTTTCAAAACAATATATATTAAATTATACATAATTTTAAAAAAAACATATTTAGAAATAGAAGTATAACCAAACAATATAATTATTTAAATGAATACTAGGTGATAATCCGTGACCTGCGTGGGGTGAATATACTCGGTGATTTAATGTTTGAAATCAAAAATAGAGTATGTATTTGCAATTTTTGTCCTTTATTTATTAGAACGTGTTGCAAACGTATTAAACGTGGATATAATACAAAATGACGTAAAGTATTTTCTAGTTTTTATTTTACTATTATGTAGTTTTTTTTGTTAAATTAATTTTGTTTTATTGTATAGAAGAACTTTGAGATTTTTGAAGGCTCTAAAAATATAATATAATAAAACAAAGGAAAGGAGACTCAATCTTGTAATACACGTAGCCCAATTTAATTATGTTTAAAAGGGAAGGAGACCCAAAATTATGTTTAAAAGGGAAGGAGACCCAATATTAAGTTTAATGGGCTGGACGTACAACATTGCCTTTTATATAATCGTTCCCTGTCGGAAAAAGGAAGAAAAGAACGAAGGAAAACTTCAAAAATGTATGATTGATGAAATACGACTTCATCGTATACATTTCCCCAAGAATGGTAAAAGCATATTTAAACAATAGAAGAACTCTCTTATAACTAAAAAGCTCATTTTTATTAAGATGCATAATTATAAAACTTATCGTAATAGTTCTTAAACAAGATGTTGAAAGCCAAAACAAAAATATAAATGTAAATAGAATAAATGTAAATCCTCATTATAGAAGAATGAGGGAAGAGTAATTAGGTTTTGCGTGATCGAGATGAGTAAGAATGGTTGGGGATGTGTCTTATATAAGAATAAAACCCTAAGGCTTGTAACTTAGTTTCCCCGTTAAAAATGAATTGATTATCATATATTTTTGTTTTGGCCAGCATAATACGATTTAATTATATTGTCATAAAATGGTTATCTTCGTTGATTATCATATATTTTTTGCTTTGGCAAGCGTTATACGAATTGGTTATCTTCGTTGATTTCAATAGACTTTCTAACTCGGAACCGACCGGTTCGCTTTGGTAAACCCAAAATCAGAAGTTCCAACTCAGAACTAATAACAGTCACGTATGAATATAACTTTTTTTTTGTTTCTATGTGACTCTCATAGCCATTAGTCATACAAGAAACTACACAACACAAGGAAAAAAAAAAGACTCTTCTAGTCCTGATTAATGACTAATATTCCAATGTTTACTACTTTTTGTATCCTTTGGTACGTTGAATAAATTATAGTGTCACAAATCCTTTATAAGAGAAAAAGAAGAGACGTCATCATCTTCTTCGTTATGTTCATGCGAGTAACAGAGAACTCCTTATCTCTTCTTGGGACATCATCATCTTCTCTTTTCTTATCTCTTCTTGGGACTCTCTATACTCTCAAATCTTATCACTACCCCGGAAGTACAAACTTCTTCTATACTCTTTATAGTTCAAGCATGCTCATAGTTTGACACATTGAAGAACAACATTATGTGAGAAGAAGAAGTCACGTTCAAGAACAACTTTAGGATGAAGAGACGTCATCATCTTCTCCGTTATGTTCATGCGAGTAACATAGAACTCCTTATCTCTTCTTGGGACGTCATCATCTTCTCTTTTCTTATCTCTTCTTAGGACTCTCTGTACTCTCAAATCTTATCACTAACCCGAAAGTACAAACTTCTTCTATACTCTTTATAGTTCAAGCATGCTCATAGTTTGACACATTGAAGAACAACATTATGTGAGAAGAAGAAGTCACGTTCAAGAACAACGTTAGGATGAAGAGACATCATCATCTTCTCCGCTCTGTTCTTGCGAGTAACAGAGAACTCCTTGAGCGATTCAGATAGAAAGATTAGGAGATTGAGAGATTCGAGAGTATAGAAGAGGTTTGTACTTTCTGGTTAGTGTTTCTCTCGGACTTCTCTTTTTTTTATCTCTTCTTGGGACTTCTTCTTCTTGTAACATATTTATAGTTCAACCATGCTCATGGTTTGACACATTCAAGAACAACGTTACGTGAGAACTCTGAAGCATTAGTTGGTTACGTGAGAACTCCGAAGCATTAGAACTCCGAAGCATAGCAAAAGATACATGAAAAAGCTATAGATACATGTAGTTGGTTCATCTTTTGCATCTTGCTCCTGCCTTTTACGTTTGTCATCATTAGCTTTACTTGCCTTCGTGAGATCAGATCGTGATCATCTTCTCCGTTCTGCTCTTTTTTTTCTGAAAAAAATGGCATTCTATCTCCGTTCTGTTCTTGCGAGTAACAGAGAATTCCTTCAGTGATTCAGAGAGAAAGATTAGGAGATTGAGAGATTCGAGAGTATAGAAGAGGTTTGTACTTTCTGGTTAGTGTTTCTCTCGGACTTCTCCTTTCTTATCTCTTCTTGTAACATATTTATAGTTCAACCATGCTCATGGTTTGACACATTCAAGAACAACGTTACGTGAGAACTCTGAAGCATTAGTTGGTTACGTGAGAACTCCGAAGCATTAGAACTCCGAAGCATAGCAAAAGATACCTGAAAAAGCTATAGATACATGTAGTTGGTTCATCTTTTGCATCTTGCTCTTGCCTTTACGTTCGTCATCATTAGCTTTACTTGCCTTCGCGATATCAGATCGTGATCATCTTTTCGGTTCTGTTCTTTTTTTTTTTGAAAAAGGGCATTCTATCTCTGTTATGTTCTTGCGAGTAACAGAGAACTCCTTGAGCGATCCAGAGAGAAAGATTAGGATATTGAGAGATTAAAGAGTATAGAAGAGGTTTGTACTTTCGGGTTAGTGTTTCTCCCCGACTTCTCTTTTCTTATCTCTTCTTGGGACTTCTTCTTCTTGTAACATATTGAATCTTGGTTCTTAACACTGTTACTCTTCTTCTTCCGCGGAAAGCCGACACAAATGATCTCTACATCTTCAGTCGAAAGTAATAAAAATCTACAAGAACAACGTTACGTGAAAAGATCACGTGAAAACTCTTTACGAAAATTCTTTACGAAATCAGGCCAAAAAAGGGTGAATAAGGAAATATATTGGGAGAGTGTCTCTCCAATTGACACGTGTCCAACTTGGTGTGAAAGCATTAACTACAATGTTCTTCTTTTAATATATAAGAGATGATTTTAACATGTGTTCTAAAATGTGATCATGTAGCCTAATACGAGATGACAATTATAGACTTGTATCGCCGGCCTGGTCTGTAAAAGACTCTCGCAAAATAGTATTGAACCAGAATTTTCTATGCCTGCAAATTAACGAACTTCGCATGACGGATTGTTACGGGACTGTTTTTTTTTAAGATGAGCCGAAACGGACCACGCAAGTGTACAAGGACCCACATTTTTTTCTTTATTTTTTGTTTTACCTGAAAAAAAATGAGAGAGAGAGAAAAAAAAGTGATTCGTGACTTCGCCAGAGAAAATGAAAGGAGCTCCGGCGATTACGGTTCGAGCTCCCGCGATTGTGATTTGAGCACCGACGATGACGAATTGAACTCTAATGGTGTTTTAATTTGGTGTTCTTTTTTATTTATTTTGGGATTGGCAGCTTTTGATTTAGTGTTTGATTTTATTTAATTTTTGAATTCGTCAAACTAAAACATTAGTTATGAACTTATGAGTTATAAGCTAATGAAAAACATCTTCTCCAATTATCTTTAACATGTATGTTAATATGTTTGGAGTGTGATAAAATTAACTACAACTATTGTTTTGAATAACAAATAAGTAAATCAATGACTGATGAATCCAATTCAGTCGACGACCAGAATCATGTTTTACAGTGACTTAAACCGTTTTAGAGTGGCCTGAGGCATCCTATTGCGTGTATTATTTTCTGTCATATTACGTGTATTATCATCTATCATGCGGACCAATCCGCAAAGACTTATACATATAACGGGACGGATTTGAACATCTATTTCAGAGACCGCGGTCTGCGGCAGATCTGGGATGGAACGAGAGAACCTATTTGCCTTTTCTATTAATATGCGTTCGCTAATACGGTGATCATGATTAATATTATACGAATCGGAGAAAAATTTTAGACGTATAAAAGTTTTTGTTATAAATATAGACCTTAAAATAAAAATAACCAAAATAGACTTAAATATTTTATCAAAAGATATAAATATACACTTATGCGCTCTAGGGTTGATTAATCTAGATATTATGGTTAGAGTTAAGGGGCGAGTTTAGGGTTTAGAGTTGATGGTTGAGAGTCTGAGTCGAGGTGTCCGAGTTTGGGGAGATAGGATTTCAAAATTAAAAAAATTTAAAATTTTCAATCCTCCTGGAACACCTAGGTATCAGGGTTTGGCCCCCAATCGTAGCCGTTTCACAACCACGCTAAAACCTAATGTTGGCTGCTCTCCGATCTCGCTGCTCTTCTCTCCCCTCTCTTCTTCTCAAATCGCCACCGTCGCCGTCGCTTCTAGACCAGTCATGGAAGCTACTAGGTCTCTCCGCTCCCTCCTTCTCTTCTTCCGCCGGCGGCGCCCGTGATATCTCAGAGGTCCTAACCGTCGCCGAAGTGGAGAAGATTCTCTCCGACGTGAAAGCAGACAACGTGATTGTGATCCCGACGGAGAACCAGTCCTGCTGGGCCGATGTCACGATCATCGCCACCGGAAGATCAGATTGGCACTTGAAGAACATCGCTCAGGCTCTCGTCTACAGGGTATGTATATAACTCCTTTCACCTTCGAATCCGGTTCTTCAGAATCTACTTTATTGATCATTTGTTCACTGAACAGGCAAAGCAGAAGCAGAGAGGAGAGAAACATGTAATGCTTCCTTGTGTGCAAGGGTACGATACCAAGTGGATTGTCATTGACTACGGTTCGTGTTTTTTTTTTCACTTCAAAGTTTTGATTTTTTTTTTTTTTTTTGTTGCTGTAATTTTCGTATGTGTGTAGGGAAGTTTGTAGTACATGCGCTTGATGACAAGGCCAGGGTTTACTTCAATTTGGAGAGTCTTTGGACTGGTGAACCATCATCAGCTAATGATAACTCAGACAAGGTAAAAACAATTCACCTCACTCAGATTTGGCGTAGATTAGTAGTAGTGTATATTGCTTACTGCTAATATCAGTCAGGTCATTTAGCTTTGGGTTTGTGTTTAGACATCATCATTCAACAATTAGAGGTTAGCTATTGTATTAGAAAGTGTGTCTACTATGGCTTAGGACAAGTAGTTGATTCATTGAACTAACCTGTTACTAGTTCTTTACCATATCACTACAATGCTTCTCTTGCTCTCGTTTGGGATTCTATTTGCATTTATCAAAAGACACTCCGAACTCTCTATAAGCTTGTGTTTGCATTTATTCTGAGAATCTCATTTAGGATCTATTAAAAGTTTGTGATCATATCTTTGTTGATCTTTTCACAATGGGCATTTGTTCTGTTTATGTGTTCATCTGATATCATTGATCCGTTGACAAAACGATTGAGTAGTCTTCAAAGGCTAGGTTATTAATGTCTTCATAGATTCCTGTTGTTGCTCCTTTGTTCAGTTTCCAAACGAAACCCTTCTTTTTTGTTTTTTTTGTTTTGCAGGATTTGCAAAACGCTTTTGTAAAGGTCCGACCAATTAACAACTCCAAAAAGAAGAAACCGGTTCAAGTGAGTTCTTGATCCAGAAAAAATGCCAACTGTTCGCTTGACAAACAGTTTGTAATAAACATATTCCCTAGTAAGGATATTATCCTCGATGGGTTTTTTTTTTTCTTCTCAATTTTATAAAATATTTGATGGAGAATACATGGTGTGTAATTCAAAAACCGGTGGAGAGTGTTCTACAAACAAATTCTAAACGAGGCAGTCAAGAGTCCCAACATATGAAATTGGATACAAATTAGAGAGAAAACAACACTAAAGTTGGAACTGATGAAACAATGGAATCCGGTGAAAGCTACGATTTTTTTCTAAATCTATTAAACATATAAAACCTGTATAAATAGTAATATCCCCATAAATAAATTCAAACGAGAGAAATAAGAGCGCAAATATGGAAAATTGGATAAAAGTAAAGTTAACACAAGATATATATGAACTAATAAAACAATAAGACTTGACATTTTTTTTCTTTAATTTGATTTCTATCTTATTTATCCTTTTTAAATCTGGAAAAAAGAACTAATTTGTGTTTTCATTCGTCCACTTGTTTTTTTTTTCCTATTCCTACTGAAAAATGGAAAACGAATGTAGGCCTCTCTATATAACAACAATTGACCAACTTAATTAGAATGTAAATAGTATCCTTAGGTAACATGAGATCCTCCTCTTTGCACGCGTCTTGCTTATTCAAGAACTCTAACAAAAGAAGAGTTTCTCTCGATTCTTTGCCTGATGATCTTCTTGTGGAGATTTCTTCACGTACCGCTGCTTCTTCCTTGTCAGCGGTTCGTAATCTCAGATTAGTTTCCAAAACGTTTAAAAGAACATGCGATGAAAAATACGTAATCTCTCGACTTTCCCTCCACGAACTCACTCTTCTGACTTGGTATCATTATCAAGACCCTGAACTTGAAAGGAAGGTAAGGACTGAACATGAAAGGAAGGTACTTAACAAAAAAAAAGAACTTGAAAGGAAGGTAAGGACCGAAAGGTTATCTAACTTCTACAAGAGATGTCGAAGGAACGGGAATCCTGAAGCCTTGTATCGCAAAGGAATCATCAACTACTTTCGAAGAAACCAGAAACACAAAGGACTCAAACTTTTGTCTCAAGCTGCGAAAAAAGGAAACAAAGAAGCAACCTATGTTTATGGACTGATCCTAATCTGTGGTGGAGGCAGAGACATCTACGAGGAGGGTAAGCAAGATATATTAATTGTTAACCACTGAGTTTCTCTTTTTTTTTATCTTTTGTGTTATTATATAGGCTCGATGCATGTTGTGTATCTTTGCGTTTATCTTCATGTTTAGCAATTTAAGCGTTTTGAGCCAAACAAATTTTGATATGTTTTGAGTCTATCTATATACCAGGACCGGTTTTGCATGGAGGCGAAACAAAACAAGAGGGTTTCAAGATCTTGTCTTCTTTAATAAAATCGTTAATGTCAAAAACGTTGGAGGAGCTGGTGGATATGAGGGAGAAGATTGGAGGCAGCATTCGGTGGCTTGGCACACCGGTGATGAAAGAGCTCAAAAGAGCGTACGCTCCAGATAAGTGCGGGTGTGATGGTCGAACTAGTGATTTCTTAGCATATAATTGTGCTTGGCATCGATACGGCGAGGATAACGACATGAATACTTCTTCTGCATGTGAGATCTGTCTGTGGGATCATGAAGTTAAATGTTTTTTTGATACTAGTAATGAGTGAATTATGATAATAAACTGAAATTAATTAATAAAGTGTTATATTTCGGTAGTTTTTATATATTATAGCTCTTTGGATACATCCATATGATTTATATGAAAATATATGCCCCTTAACTCTTCAATTTTGGAGAAAGTTAGAGTGTTTTATACCTTCTCTGACGAAGGAGATGAGTTGCGAGTCTGGATATGCGATCTGTGGGGACTCCACTTGGGTTTCTAGACATCCCATCCCCACTCAGATGCTTTAAGTACATCCAACGTGCAGCAACCTACCTTCACCTGAATGTTTATGGTTTAAGGACTTTGAGACTTGAGAGAATATGGCTTATCGGAAGAGATTTTTGTACCTGGTTTGCCTCAAAAGTCCCCGGGTTTCAACAGCTCCTTTCTTAATCTCTGGATGCTCAGAATCCACAAACGGTCCAAGCTGAGTTTTAAGAAATGACCCCTCAAGATACAATCAACACACCATACATGTAGTCTTATAGAAAGGTCTGAACGAATCTTAGTTACCAACCAGCACGAGTAACTGTGGTGGCTTTCTTTTCGCATGAACCTAGCTCATTCAGTGGCTCAAATAGAAAGTTGTCTAATGTGGTGAATGGTCTGGATGCAATTATCTGCCAAGATAAAGACCCTTAAGCATAATTTCGAGTCTCAAACTAGAGGATTATAATGCTCTCCGACTCTTAAACAAACCACCCTTGTGATTGAAAACGACGACTTAATATATATATGTATGCATGAATTGACATATATATGGTTTGTAATAGGCTCGGGAATGTGAAATATGTTATTTATTAGACCGTGTAATATGTTTTCCATTAGCTCTTATTCATATTTGAGCATGACCTATGATTGTATATTCTTATATCTATATTACTAAAAGAGAAGTACCCATTTGAAAATATTCTTACTTCATTAATTAAACTCTCTTTTTTGCTTGTCTTTTTCAGTTACATTTATAAAATTTCTTAAAACGAATAAAACTGCCTAATTTATTACTTGTCTTTTCAGTTACATTAACTCGACCATCTATATTATTAAAAGAGAAGTACCCATTTGAAAATGTTCTTACTTCATTAATTAAACTCCCTTTTTTTTTCTTGTCTTTTTCAGTTTCATTTATGAAATATCTTAAAACGAATAAAACTGCCTAATTTATTACTTGTCTTTTCAGTTACATTAACTCGACCATCTATATTATTAAAAGAGAAGTACCCATTTGAAAATGTTCTTACTTCATTAATTAAACTCCCTTTTTTTTTCTTGTCTTTTTCAGTTTCATTTATGAAATATCTTAAAACGAATAAAACTGCCTAATTTATTACTTGTCTTTTCAGTTACATTAACTCGACCATCTATATTATTAAAAGAGAAGTACCCATTTGAAAATGTTCTTACTTCATTAATTAAACTC
>NC_027753.1:32665843-32669990 GCF_000695525.1 Brassica oleracea var. oleracea
AATTAAAATTGTTATTATCATTGAATATCATTATTTTTGACATAATTTGAGTTTTCGTTTACATCAAAACTTATCATATTTTAGGATAATTTTAATTTAAAATGTAATTTTCATATTTTTCAAACAAATTCTAAAAATATTTTTAAAATATTTTGTTATAATTGTTAAAAAAATATTGAGTTGCATTTCAAATAAAAAGGTAAAGATATTTAAAATATTCTAATTAAAATATGTAAAATTAAATATAGTTTTAAGGAAATGGTCAAAATAAAAAAAATTACACATAAAATAATCATGATTTTTGTTAACTGGGTGGATCATTATTTATATGATATCGCACACGAAAGAAAAATTTCTGTTTTTAAAATTATCTAATTAACTCTATACTCATTTTTTTATATTTTTATATGATATCACACATTCGTAAAAAAATAGATAGTTTAAGATGCAAAAAAAATATTTACTTAATGAATATAATATGAACAAATATTACAAATACATCATTTAATAAAATAAATAATTAAAAACTGAAAATTCATATCTGCGCGGATCAGGGACTAGTATATTTTTATTTGGTACAGCCTTTGGTAATACTAATATTTGTTGATGGGGGATTTGAAAAATATAATAGTTAGGGTAAGAATGATCATGTTGGTTCGTAAGGTGTTCGACGGGGAGGGGTGGTTTTGTTATCTTCAGAGGAATCAATGAATTTCCGCATATGCTTCTTCTACCTTAATAATATAGATAGATTTTATTTTCAATCTTTGAACATGCAAAGATTAATTATCATTAATGGCATAAATATCTTCACAAAAAGATCAATTACTATTTACTTACATATCTTACTTAATTTTACAGAAATATACTACTATTTATAAATAATTTTATTATGTAAATTGATTTCATATCAAATATATCCATTTTATTAAATTGTGTATATATAACTTTTTGGAAAAATATCTCATTATGGGTTACTTATAGGCCATACAAGTCTTCTTAAAAAAAATTAATTTTGTAATAGTATTTCATTATTGCCTCATCATAAAATATCTGTGCTCAGTTAATCTAGTAGCCAAAGTTTCACAATTCAGAAATGGTTACAAACTTACAATCCCCAGAAGTAAATCCCCTATATGTGTCCAGTGACTTCTCTATAAATTGTATCATTTCCTCAACGTTTTTGTTTGCCTCTTTTGATTGTTCTAACAAATCGGTTATTCAATACTGTTGAATCTATTGTTGTTTTCTTTAAAATTTCTGAACTTTAATCATTAGAAAACTCTATTACTTTGCAATTTTCATTGTTTTTAGCTGCACTAAGATGGAAACACCAAATAGCTTAGAAAAAATCTCAAGGTGGGAAAATATGGAGAAAAACATATTAGCCAAGATATTTGGGATGCTCAACGTTGTTGATATAATCAAGGGGACATCTCGCGTCTGTATCTCTTGGTTCCTTGCTTCTCACAACAAATCTTTATGGAAGACTATAGACTTAAGTAATCTCAAGTCAATTATTTCAAAAATTCCTGATAAGGCAGACCCTCTGTCTAATGACGAAGAACACCAATATGAGCTCAGAAATATATTGGCTGAGATAACTAAATTTAACAGCTCAGTCACGACAAATCTAGTTTTTGATAACTGTTACTATATACAAGAGGAGGAACTCGCGATCATTGCTCCAACGTAAGTTATATCCCTTAAACAGATTTGCACATTATATGATAGAAAAATTTATGTATAAGCGTGGTATCGTGCAATCTTGTGTGTTTATTTACTTTTTCTTGTTTTTTTTTTCAGGATGCCAAACGTAAAAAAATTGTCACTGCCGCTCTATCATAATCTAAATGAGAATTCACTAATGTTTACATTCAGCCAGTGGAAGAATCTCCAAACGTTAGTCATTACTCAACCTGGTTTACCCATTAGAAATGCTAACTTTCGCGCCATTGGAGAGAACTGCAAGAACCTCACCAGCCTAAAGCTTATCCGGCTTTTAGACAATGACTTAGCCTATCAAATTGTGAGTTACTTCTCAAACCTGGAGAGTTTAAGCTTCCGAGGTGCAGCTTTATACATAGATGCACTATTGTCGCTTGTCACTGATCACCAAAACCTCGGGAACCTAAATCTTTCACATTGCTTATACATAGATTGTAAAGGATTTGCTAATGTATACTACAATAACTACATAAAGGCGTCAGGTTTAGAGACCGAAAATATCGTACAAACTGCCACTCAAAAGCTTGACACATTTATCGTGTGTTCAAATCATTGCGAGACATGCAACGAGTTGCGGGGACGTATGCGAGGCCGTTGGGATTTTCACTGCAACTACTGTATGTTGTCCAATGAGCAATGGAAAACTGATGAGATAAAGGAACTTAAGTTTTAAAGTTTTGTTTAGTGTCTTGAATAAATGTTTATTTTCATGGAAAATATTTTGTTATTGGACTATTCTTCTTGTTCCTTTCTACAATCGTTATAAATCTCTTATCAATTTATTATATATATATATATATATATAAATCAATTAACCTTATATATTCATGATTAAGTTTGAGTAAATGTTTCTTTTCATGGAAAATATTTGTCACTATTCCTTTCTACAGTCGTTATAAATCTATTTTTATATCTCACATAAATTCAAAACAGTTTATTGTAAGTTAACATTTGCTCATGATTAAATGTTTATTTTCATGGAAATTACTTTGTCACTGGACTATTTTCTTGCTCCTCGCTACAATCGTCAAATCTCTTATATCAAAGTATAAAAAGTACAATTAACAAATAAACCATATTATTACGTGTTCCCTAGTTGAAGTACCAAATACTTGTTGGATGAATGTATCATTTAAAAATAAATTATTGAAAATTGTATCATTCAGTTGTGATACAATTCACATCTTTTTTTTTGTAGTGTTGGTAAATACCGGTTTGTCCAAAGCTCAGCTCTAACATATTTGTTAGAATGATAGAATTATTTAGAGTTTATTTATGGAGAATGAAGAACATGAAGAACATAGAGAGAGAGAAAGTAGATCTCAAGATGTAAGAAAAAGAAGTAGAGAATAGTTTCCTTAATTTAATTGTGGATCTGGGTACAAGTATTTAAAAACAAGTGACCTCAGTACACAATATAATAAAATATCTTTTTCTCTCTTCTTCTTCTCTTCAATAAAATCGAGCTTATAAAACCCTTATAAAGCCTTATAAAACCTTATAAAGTCTAACAGCTTAATTCTCAAGTCTGGCAGCTTAATTCTCAAGTCTGGCTGCTTAATTCTCAAGTCTAGCTGCTTAATTCTGCTTCATGTCAACACTCCCCCTCAAGCTTGACCATGTGGAACAAGTCAATCTTGGAAGCCATGAAGTATTCCCTCATTAAAACCTCAACTAGGTAAAACCCTATGGGAGAAAACAAGAAAATCCAAGTCAAGGAAAAAGAGTAGAACACTTCATGAAGGAGAGATCATTGACATGATAGGTCTATGAGTCCCAATTTTGGATGAATGGACTCACATACCTTAGTGCTTGCTGCCTTGGTGAAGATATCAGCTAGCTGATCTTCACTCCTTGTGTAGCACGGCAATATGATCTTCTGCTCCACGGCTTGTATCACTTTGTGGCAATCTACCTCTATATGTTTGGTCCTTTCATGGAAGACTGAGTTGCTAGCAATGTGTATAGCAGCCTGGTTATCACAATGCATCGTGATTGGCGTTGTAACTTCAATTCCCAAGTCCTTAAGAAGTCCCTTGATCCAAATCAACTCGCTTGTGAGCTTCCTCATAGCTCTATATTCTGCCTCAGCACTTGAACAAGACACCACCTTCTGCTTCTTGCTCTTCCATGTTACCAAATTGCCTCCAATGAAGGTACAATATCCAGTAGTTGATCTCCTATCAACTCGATCTCCTGCCCAATCCGCATCACAGTACCCAACAATCTCAGTGCTTCTATTGCATCCCATCCATACTCCTTGACATGGTGCCTCTCTTAGGTACCTGAGAATCCTCTCAACCATGTTCCAGTGGTGTACCTTGGGAGCTTGCATGTGTTGGCTTACTTGGTTTACTGCAAAGCATACATCTGGTCGGGTAATGGTAAGATAAATGAGTTTTCCCACCATTCTCCTATA
>NC_027753.1:32672152-32689982 GCF_000695525.1 Brassica oleracea var. oleracea
AGAGTTTATTTATGGAGAATGAAGAACATGAAGAACATAGAGAGAGAGAAAGTAGATCTCAAGATGTAAGAGAAAGAAGGAGAGAATAGTTTCCTTAATTTAATTGTGGATCTGGGTACAAGTATTTAAAAACAAGTGACCTCAGTACACAATATAATAAAATATCTTTTTCTCTCTTCTTCTTCTCTTCAATAAAATCGAGCTTATAAAACCCTTATAAAGCCTTATAAAACCTTATAAAGTCTGGCAGCTTAATTCTCAAGTCTGACAGTTTAATTCTCAAGTCTGGCTGCTTAATTCTCAAGTCTAGCTGCTTAATTCTGCTCTATGTCAACAATATTAACACCGAAACTGTACATTTTTGTAAAAACCTGCTGAAAAGAGACTGATCACCCAACAACCACTGGTAGAAAAAAGACAGTAACCCAAAAGTTTTAGATTTCTAACCGCACCAAAAATTCCTTTGTACACCAACTGGCTTGTCAGTGCAAGAACACCAATAACACGCTTATTTGGCTTGACTTTAGAAACAACTGCGAGCTGGAGCATATTCGATAAAAGTTTTGAGAAAATAGAGGAAAACGAAGATGAAATCACAAAATTTGACGGAAACAAAACTTTGATACCATAATAGAAAATGTAAGCAAGCATATGAAAAAGTGATATTCTGAAGAAAAAAAAAACAAATTCACTTGAAAAGCAAAGTCAACGCATTCGTATATATACAGTTGACTAAACCGGATAGACCAAATCAAAATCACAACTAATAAATAAATAACCAAATGAAACCAACTAAATCCATATCTTCTGCTTCCTCTTCCCCGGCTCGGTCGCTGAAGTGCTGTTCTGGTAATATCATCGAACACCTTGTGCGCTTGCGATATTATCTTTTATATAATCCAATTTTCTCTTTCTGGTTAAAGGGGTTCTTCAGAATTAGGATCGTTAGTGTCGTTGATGATATGATTTCTAAATCATATCACAAAACTCCTCTATCAGTTTTGTGCTTTTCGTTTACTGGGTTTAGTTCCTTTCCGTCTTGTTTTCTCCACTAGTTTCTGAATCTGTTTGATGATTTTAAAAGTTCAAAGATTGCATTTTTCACCTTATTTTGAAAAGGGTTTCTCTGTAGGGTCTTGAAGCCAAAGTAAAGTTGCTCCCTTTCAACACCAAATGAGGACTTGTTCAATTCCTGGGTTCCACACTCTTATCCCTAAACCAAGCGTTTCAGTTTCACCCAGACCAAAGTTTAGGAACAGAAGCAGTTCACAGTCCTTTTCATCCACTGCATTACAAGTCCTCTCTCAGACAAGCTTACCCCTTGTTGCTGTTCCTCCTCGTTCTTCACTAGCTGCTGTCTCAAGCCATCTCTCCCCATCTGACATCCCTCAGAAATCAGAAGAATGGTTTGCCTTACGGAAAGACAAGCTAACCACGAGCACATTCAGTACAGCGCTCGGCTTCTGGAAGAAGAATCGCCGCTCCGAGCTCTGGCACGAGAAGGTATACGACTCGGAGTCACCGCGAGTGGTGGAGGACTCTGCGCGGTTTGCGATGAACTGGGGCGTGCAGATGGAATCAGCCGCGATAGAGAGGTACAAGAGAATCATGGGATGCGAGGTTGGCTCGATGGGATTCGCTCTTCACTCCCAAGAGCAGTTTCACTGGCTTGGTGCTTCTCCAGATGGAGTTCTTGACGTTGGGATTCTAGAAGTGAAGTGTCCGTACAACAAAGGGAAGACGGAAACTGTCTTGCCTTGGTCCAAAGTGCCGTTCTATTACATGCCTCAGATGCAGGGTCAGATGGAGATAATGGACCGTGAGTGGGTGGACTTGTACTGCTGGACATTGAACGGGAGCTCTGTTTTTAGAGTGATGAGAGACAGAAGCTATTGGAGGATCATCTACGAGGTGTTGAGGGAGTTTTGGTGGGAGAATGTGATTCCTGCGAGAGGGGCTTTGTTGTTAGGGAAGAATGGTGCAGAGGTGAAGAAGTATGAGCCAACGTCTACTCATAAGCTTACTGGTCTTGCTATTGCTAAAAGCATAAGTTTGGCTGCGGAATCAAAACTAGTTTGCAGAGAAATAGCTGATCATGTCGAGTTCTTTTAGAAGTCTCGTAATATCTTTTGATTATTGAACATTTGAACTGATAAATCATCTTGTCAGTTATGAAAAATGGTTACAAATCGTGTAACATAATGTAATCAGATAAAGCAAATGGACTATCTGGAGACTGGAGATGGGAGGTGCTTTTTTGGATGTGAAATGTTTTCATTTGTAAAAGTAGATGAAGACGGTTAAACCATAAAATGGCGTAATTTTCAATTAAGAAAAACAATATAAGATTGTTTCTTTTGTGCCAAGTTGCCAACCAAGCAGATGACCAAAAATAGAGAGGAATGTAGTAAAACGAGAGTTAGGTTACCAGTAATAACAACAACAACAAAAACTGAAAACTAATAGAGTTAACCAAGGGCAATGGACGAGAAGAAGAAAGCTACAAATAAGTTATTGAAGATGTTCCTCTAGCTAGGCTAATGTTTCTTTGATTCTGAAATATAATCAAGAAAAGAAGATGGATTCAGGGCTATCGTGGGCTGATCAATGGGATACAAACCCTGACCCTCCTCCCAGTTGTACAAAAGAAGATGAAGGCAAAAAGAAAACAAAGAAGGACAAAGATGGAAGCAGAAGAATCTTCGGGAAAACCATACTTGGATTCAAATGGATGAAGGATCTCCGCAAGAAACCTGAAAAGTGATTAGTTAATAACCAAAACCACTGTTTCATTGTATCTATATCCATTTGATTATTGATATTCTTGTGCATTTAGTCGATTCTTGTTGCTCTTCATCTTGATTCAATACCAATGCAAACGAACATATGTAAACTGATAAATTAACCAAAATCTTAAATGGGTCATGACAACCAAAACTTGAAAAATCCAAAAAACAGAAAACAAAGGAAGTGCAGCTCGTGTTGTCATTTTGAGTAGTCATTTTTGTTCTCTTAGAAAAGACTGTAAAAAGGATGTTTCATTCATCTCCTAGACTTCTTTTTGGAAGCCTTAGAGGAAGAAGGCTTGGTTTTGGGATCAGCGGCTGCACTCTTAGTGGTCGCTTGGCTTGACTTCGAAGTCGAAGGAGCTGTTTCTTGTTTCTCTTGCTTGGTCACTGCTCCCTGCGAGCCGCGGATTTGAGCTGCTCGCTTGTCCTTCCTCTTGGGTCTGTAACTTGACCTTTCCCTTCTCGGAAGCCACCTTTCAGGGTCCGGAGGTGGACCCGGGTTTGCCGGATCGAATCCTTTGGGATACTTTGGCTTTCTCTTCCTCTTTTTCTTTGCCTTCTCCTTCTTCACTTCTTCCTGCATCGCTGAAGCAGCAGCAGCAGCACCTTCCATGGGTTTTGCACCAGAGGTCTTCTCTAGGTTATCAACATCAACAGCCTTCAACCCAGGTAACGGCTTTAGCTGTTTCTCGTAAGTCTCTGCTTTCTCGACGTTGACACGAGCAAGTGTAGTCACAAGACCAACGAGAGCATCTGTGCTTTTGTGTTTTTTCACAATCTCCTCGTATAGCCGTGAAGCTTCCTCTTCTTGACCATGCCTGAGCTTGAAGGAAGCAGCCTGCGGCATCAATATGCCAAGCTTTTTGTTCTCTGTCATCGAATTTGACCACCAGTTAATTGCTGAGTCAAGAACAGCAGCAGCACCATCATTGTCCCCAGCTCGCTCTTTCAGAGCGACAATTGTAGCAACAGTTGCAGGGAAATGCTGGATATCAGTTATTTTGGACAGGGACTCTGCTGCTACATGAGGATGACTGGCCGAAGCAGCAATTTGTGCCCTCGCCAAGAGAACCAACTTGGACTTTTCCGGGAACTTTTCGGCGAACTGTCCCAGAAGTTCTTCAGCTTTGGCGGCCTTGTTCTCTCTCACCAAAACAGCAGCTTGAAGCAATGCAGGATTGACACTCTCAGGAAAGAGCCCCGGCAGTGTAGCACAAAGTTCGCGTGCCTGTGGTAAAAGATTCTCTTAACTGGTTAAGACGAATATGTAAAGAAAAAATCAGATATGAACAAAGTGGGATTTCGAGTTAAAAAAAGACCTGATCAATCTTATTTGCATGGAGGAGCAGAAGGACTCGATTGGCATATATGGCTTCCTTATGTTTCTGCGAAAGCTTCGCATCAAGTGTTTGAGAAAGCTGAAAATTTTGGGAGTCTTTCTCTTTAAGCCGATCAAGCTTCCTCAAGCCATCAGAAACATCTTTGGAACCTTTCAAGGCAATAAGGTTGTTCACAGCAACAGCAAGTGACGATTCATCAGCCAGGTTTCGCTTTATGATGTCTACATAAGAGCTGGTGGATTCTTGAGTTTGTCCAAGGACCTGATAAGAAAGAATTTCGTTACAAACGACTGGAATATCCTTACAGGAAGTCAAGTCTAAGACAATCAGCACAAAAATACCTGTTGGACATATGCTAACTGGACAGCAATCGGGGCAAGCTCATTCTCAATATCCTCATCAGCAAAACCATCATCCGTGAGGGTTTCCTGACCAATTCTGTCTCAAAACAAACAGTATTTTCATCAGGGACCAGCACAATGTACAATAAGTAGTAAATATGAACAATGTACTTGAAATGTTGATAAAGACACGGATCAAAATGAAAATTTGTATACATCCCTACTTACTAGATTGATGTTATTATAAAAAGGTATGATGTTAACAGTTGGTAGTGATTATAAGACAAGAAAGAAACAAGACCACCCAGTAAGATTCCGTAGAAACAACTATTTAACTGAACAGCTTATCCTATATAGTACAGCTAGACCTATCTAAAAGAGTGTCAACCCTCTAACAAAAATACTCGTAGGGACATACCTTTTTGCAGCCAGCAGAAGCTGTTCAGCATCAGCGTAGTTACCGTTTTCAATCAAAGAGCAAGCAGTGTTAAAAGCCAACTCAAAGCTACTAGTAGGTTTGATCCTCCAAGACTCCAACGCTCCTTTCACCTGCGAAGCTTTACCAGCCGAAACCAAACTCGCTACGAAATTAACCTCCGCAGTCTCAATCTGGGAGTTCTGCAGCTTCCGATACACATCAACGCAAGCATCTGTTTTCCCCAGACGGTACAGAATCTGAGCCTCCAAAAGCAGAGTCTCTGAATCTCTCTCTCGGCCTCTCAAACACTCAAAAGCCTCGTCTAGCTTGTTTTGACGGTATAAACAATATGCCTATTCAAATCAATACAGAAACCATTAGAGATGATTTGCTTTTGATAAACAGAATCTTTATAGATCTCAACTAACTCAAGAAAAAATTGGTTTATTCAGTGATTCTTAGACTAAAGCATCTATCAATCTTTAATCCTAGATCGATTAGTGTACGAGAAGCGACCTTTTGAAACCCTAGATCGATGGGAAGCTTGTGGAAGGAGTGAACGACGGAGAGAGCATCATCGATCTTATCGTCTTTGACGAGAGCCACAACTTTGCATCGGATCGCATCTTCATCGGCAGGCGCGATCGACAGAACTGTAAAACAAAAAAGAATCGCAATATCAATCGATTATAAAAATTTAAGAATCATAAGGGAGGTTTTGAATCTGTGTATACCTTGATCAGCGACCTTGACGGCTTGTTCGTATTCAGATCGCTGGATGTGCCTATCGAGAGCGGTGAAGAGATCTTCGATTGCGGGAGGAGGCTGTGACGATGTCGAGGTTTTCGGTTTCTCTTTCGATTTAGGAGCCATGGTGGATTTTTTTTTTTTGTTTCTCGGAGATGACGATGGAGAGAATTGAGGCTAGAGAAGGGTTTACCTGCGTTTTTTTTTTCTTTGTCGAAGACGATACCCATGGGCTTTTTATTGGGCCTTTGGTATTTATCCAGATTCTAGACTTTTTAGTGGTTCTTGCAAGTGTAGAACAATTATTTGAAAACATTATTAATACGATCGAGATTACGAACGGGGTTATGGAAACTTCTGTCGATTATTTGATACACTATACTACTGCCCATGCTTTTCATGGGCACATTTTTTTAAAATATTAAATAAATATACATAATTGCTTTATAGTATATGAGTATTGTAAATATATGTGTCATAAAAATATAAGTGTTACTTATTATGATTGATTAGTATAAAATCTTTAATTAAGTAACCTGCAGAATGATATTTAATAAGAGTTCAAAGATATTTTTAAAAATAAAAAAAGCAGACACATGTTCTGAGAATCATGTAAATAATTTTCAAATTTAAACGATCAAACAGTAAAAGTTTTTTTTTTAAACAATAAGAGAATACCAAATACTAATTACGGTTCTTACCTTATCTTCTCTCTTCTCTGTAATATCTTGCTAAAAAAATAAAAAAATAATACTGAAATGAGTTTTCACAAAAGTCATTAGTTTCACACGTTAGTTTATACAAATGCTTATTGTAAAGATACAATTAAAATAGGTAATTGGGAATCAAGTCTCTGCTTTTAACGCTTGTCATCTACGTGTTTTACGAACTAACTCTTGGAAAGCATAAGCTGGACCTGGATGTGAACGTGATCATTGATTTCTTGTAAATGCGACCATTTACGGAGTTGCCAAAAGATGCCATCAACTTTCATGAACCCTAGTGTATAGTCTTAAGGCTCGACATCTGCACAATGACTTTGAATTAGAAAACTGATAAAAGTAAACAAATTGGAATAAAGATTAAAACCCACAAAAGCAGAGGACTTTGATTTTTTTTCGTTGTTAACCTGGAGATTCCAAAGATTTTCTAGACTCAAAGACTAATACCACAAAACCTATAAAAATCTGGTTTTTTTTTGTCACTTAAAGGCGTTTATGGATAGCCAATGCTACTCGAATCAAGAATGGCGACTCGAGATGGAGTACATTTACCGCTAGACCAAGGCACCTTGTAAAAAAGTATATGAAACCGATGAAGCATCTTCATCTTCCTCACGTCGACTCCCCGTCAACTTTCCAAATCTTGCTTTTCGAGGCTTTAATTAGGGATTAGTGTGAAATGTAAGTTGTATATTGTAGACAATTACGCACAGTGGTACCTGAAAGAAAACTTTTAAAAACTATTCTTAAGTTGTCGATCTACAAATTTTTTTTAATAATAATTCAGAATAAACAATATCTGGTTTTTATCTGTTGGAAAAAGTAACTGCTAAATTTAATTTTCCCAGATTCCATACTTATATGTGAGGGTGATGGGTAGAAGATGATGACAGGTGAAAGTGGGAAGTTAAAAATCGTGGGATACAAAAACTATTTGATTTTTTTTCTAAAAATAAATTAAAATTAATTTTGAAAAACTATTTTCAATAAATAAATATAAAAAGGACACATGTCACTTCCAAATTTGTTAATTGACTTATGTTTTATAATATAAACTAGGTGTTTCATGCACCATGTGCAATAATTTTTTTAAAAATCTAACTTATATTTAAAAATATTTTTTTTAAAATATTATAAATTTTACTATTTTTTACAAATATTTAATATAAATTTGATATATATTAAATCAAATTGTATAAAACTAATAAAATGATATAAATTGTATAATTTCAAAAATTTAGCCTAAACAATATTTATAAAATTTGTAAATATATAAGAAACTTATGTTCTTACGATTAGATATCTAATTTTTTTTGAAATTGTAGAAATTTTTGAAAGTTTTAGTAATAGAAATTGTATAATTATACAAAAATAATAATATTTCGAAATTTGAAATGTTATATATGAATATATTTATTTTATAGATAATGTATGGGCTATTACCATATTTTAAAAAAGTTTACCAAAAATAAATATCAATATTAAATATAATATATGAATTATTACTATATTCTAATAAGTTTGTGAAAGATATAAATCAACATTAAATGAAATTATCCATGTCATAATTTTTCGGAAGTCATGTCATCAATTTCAATAGTAATGTCATATTTGTTTTGTGAAACTAATTGTAGAGAAAACATATATCAAAATCACTTCACAAATATAGTGTAGGGAAGATTTTTGGTTTCCATCCAAACCATATCTCAAATATCAAAATAAGTGCTCTCTGAGAGACTACGGAGTTGATTGGTTGGTGTTGTAACTTTAGATTTTTTGATTTAAAAAATAAGCTGCGTGTTTTTTGCTTTAGCTTTATTTTTTTTTTGTTGTAGATTATCAAAGCACTTTTAAAAAGCGGTAGAAAACTTGCTTTGGAAAGCTAACATATTTTCTTTTATAATTTTTTTTGCTGTGGTTTTATTTTTTAAAATAAAGCATGATTGCTTTTAAAAATTGCTTTAGAAATAAAAATAGCTGTCCAGAACACCTACGACCACTACCAATCAACCCCCACATCTCGAGTCATCAGCGTGAGACATATATATCCGTAATATTGCATTGATAAAGATTTAAACTGAAGATGATAGAGCATCTCCGTATACATACACCACATCCATGGATGCTCTTCCCCTCCATGATGTTCACAAGCCATAAGGCCACACATGGCTAGGTGAAAAAGTCTAATCCGAAGAACTGAACCGAATTTGATTCAAAAAAGTAGTACCAAATTTGAATCGATATTGATAAAATATTCGAACGGTTCAAAATTTTGATATATAAAAAACGGAACCCGAATTCGATCCGAACTGAAATATTATGGATACCCGAAAGTATCTGAAATAGACTTATATACCTAGATATATTAATTATTTTTAGGTTTAATATATATTTAAAACATCCAAAAATATAAGATATTTTTAGGTTATACAAAATGCTTGAAAATATATAAAAATAATGAAAAATAAATGCTTAAATATGCTAAAGTATACTCAAAACACAAAAATACTTAAAATATATATCGACTCTATCTAAATATTCAAACCAAACCAATTCATATATTAAGTTTATGTATTTTTGATGAAATACGTTTATGTATTTTTACATTCGTTATTCAAATTTATATGTAATATGTTATTTTGTTTATAGATTTTGAAAATTGAAGTATATAATAAATTTTAAATTTTAAAAAAATAATTTAAATGGGTTATCTGAATCCGAACCGAACTCGAATCAAAATTTGGAAATATCCGAAGGCTAAATCTTTGACCCCAAAAACCAAAATCCGAATAAATCCGAACCGAACCCGAATGGATAACTGAACGCCCGTCCATGGGATAGACGTAAGCCCGCTTTAAAACTTTTTCGTGGATACCTCATCGTTCCGAATACCTACTTCCGATTTCAATTATATTAACACAAAAAAGAAGCAAAAGCTTATTATTACCAAAAAGGAGCTAGTGTTATTCTTTAACGTCTAATTTTACAAACTCAGTAGTATTGTATAGTCAAGCAAATTAACTTGGGTTATTCATTAGTCAATTAAAAATCTAAGATATTAAAATTCAAATTTAATAATTTATCTATAATATACATATATGAGTGAAATGAAATATGATAAAATCCTGGAATAATATCTGAATCCGAACCGAACTCGAATCAAAATTTGGAAATATCCGAAGGCTAAATCTTTGACTCCAAAAACCAAAATCCGAATAAATCCGAACCGAACCCGAATGGATAACTGAACGCCCATTCATGGGATAGACGTAAGCCCACTTTAAAACTTTTTCGTGGATACCTCATCGTTCCGAATACCTAGTTCCGATTTCAATTATATTAACACAAAAAAGAAGCAAAAGCTTATTATTACCAAAAAGGAGCTAGTGTTATTCTTTAACGTCTAATTTTACAAACTCAGTAGTATTGTATAGTCAAGCAAATTAACTTGGGTTATTCATTAGTCAATTAAAAATCTAAGATATTGAAATTCAAATTTAATAATTTATCTATAATATACATATATGAGTGAAATGAAATATGATAAAATCCTGGAATAATATCTGTAATTTATCTTTAATATCTGCTCCACTAAAATGAAAGGATAAAATCCTGGCATCCTGGAAAATGAGTGATGCTAATATAATAGAATAAACTTTGCCTAAAACTACAAAACTTCAAGACCCATAAGTGAAATCTAAGTCTTCGATGGCTTTAACTCTAACACAAACCACACAAACCATAATAAGTTTCCACCTCTTCATTCTATATAAATGCATACGAATGAGTCATACTGATCATCACTCATCAGTAAATTAAGAGACAATACTAAGATGACATCTTCTAAAGTATCTTCCATGCTTCTCTTTCTCCTCCTTCTCGTTCTTGTGTTTCCCCATATGGATAAAGCCCTTGGTGAAAAAAGGCAGCTCTCCACAACCTTAGTTAGTCCTTTTGTCTTTAAATAAGTCATAGCTATTTACTCTATTATTTTGATCTATTTAGAAATGTTTTGAACTTTATTTCTTTAATTTAGCTTGGTTTTAGCTCACAACTAACTAAATCTCATTAAATTTTATAAAAAGAAGATAAACCGTTGTAGTTTTGTTTCCCCTCTTGTTTCGTTCAGACCAAAGTTTTTTGCGATAGATGACAAAATAAAACAAGGAAAAATTGCCAAAACAGAATAAAAAAACAACATAGTTGTCCCTATGGTATAAATCCAACCTAAAGTTGTCCCGTATAATTTTTTTCATAATACCAAAAGAAACCTTTGATTAATCTCATTAAACATGATTAATTGTATTTTAAAAAAAATAATATGAATCAGTTTGTTTAAATGGGAAAGAATAAAAAATAATAATAAAACAATCTAAAGGGAAAATTGTTTCCCTAATTCCCCGTAACCCTAAGCTCGATATCGATCTCTCCGCCTCTCTATTTCACGGCGATGAGGAAGGCGATTGTGTCTTCTCCGGTGAAATCAACGGCGAGTGTAGCTGCCACCGGTGGAACCCCTTTCTCTTCTCGTACCGGTGGAACCCCTTTGTCTTCTCCTACATACCGAAGGTAAACACCAACGTTCTGCATCCAATTTCAGTAATAACGTTTGTTCCTTTCTCCTTCTTGTTCTGATACTTTTCTCTGGATCTCTTTCTATCTCGAGAAACACAAAGGCGATTTCGGAGCTTCTTTTGGTGATTGGCGAAATCGAGTTTGTCTTTAACCTCCCCGCCTCTCTCTTTCTCCGACATTGCTAGCACATAAGGTATGTTGTCGATACTTCATTTGTCAAGCGGTTTGAGTTCTTCATTCGGGTTCTGAAGTTAGCATTTGTCTCTTTCTTTAGCCCAAATACATTGGTGATTCGGGTTTCTTTCTTTATCCGGTTCTTTATTTCATTTGTCTCTGTGTTTGAGTTCTTCATTTGGGTTACTCTTTCTATGTTCGTTTCTTAGGATTTTTAGTGTTGTTAACTGACTATATGAACCGATTTCGATTGTGAATTGTCTTACTTTGATTAACTGATTTCTTTTGTGAATTGATTTCGTTTATCATGGGCTGGTTTATTGATTTCGTTTCTGTACATAATGATAGTCTTTGTGTTTCTGATTTTAGAATTTGTTTGATTTTTCTCTTGTGTTTGTCTCTGCTTCACAGTGAAGTTAGTTTTTTTTTACTTAAATCAATATCTGGATCAAGTGATAGTTGCTTTGTTTGATTTTTGTGAATTGATTTTGTTTGCTTGTAGAATCAAATTTTTTTTGTCTTTTGTAGATATGGAGTTAGAGCTACCTAAGCGAGTGTATGCAGAGGGTTTAGAACCTCAGGTGAAGAAGATCAACAACTGCTGCCGCATGGAACTTATCAGGGATCTGAAGAAAACTATGTATGCGGAGTACGATGATGTCAAGATAGATCCTGTTAAACATATCATGGCGATTGCGGAAAATAAGCTCAAGTTTTCGGGGAAATTGGTGGATAGCTTCTTGTGTAAGCAGCTGATTACCTCGAAGATGCATGAGAAGTGGTTTGTCTTTGCGAGGAATACTCTCCGGTTTTCGCTTCAGGAGTATCACGCTGTGACAGGCCTCAAGATCTCGCTGGAAAGTAGCTGTGACGTAGTTAAATGGAAAAATGATGGCGGATTTTGGAGTGAACTACTAAGGACAGGTGGTAAGATCACCTTGCAGTCGATCAAAAAGGTGCATCTACAAGAAGTTCACAGCTGGTCTCGGCGTGATAGGATGAGGTTGATCTACTTGTGTGTGATAATGGGTGTGGTGATGGGGAGAGATGAGAAGGTGAACATCCCTCACATGTACATCAAGCTGGTGATGGATCTTGACAAGCTTCGGAACTTCCATTGGGGTCTTCACTCCTACGACTTCTTACTGAGTTCCATTGAGAAGGTTAGGCGCTACATTTCGAGGGTTTCTCCTATGCTTTCCAGATTTGGATTATGCCGGATTTTGGAGAAATATGTGGCAGCAAAGTCCCAGACAGTTTCAGCGGTCCAAGGTGTGGTAATTGGAAAGGAGTTGCAAAAGTTTCTTATGAAGACATCATTCAACTTGAGGAATCGTTTACTAAGAAGGTATGTATATGTATTGTATTCTTTTATATGGTTGTTGCATATTTTTTTATAGCTTATAATGTTATAATTGTTTTGTAGGGAGACTTGTTCTCGGTAATTTCAGTGAGTGGCAATGGTGATGTGTTGAGGCATGCTGATTATACAAGGAAGGATGAGATGGAAGATGAACGTGTGGACCTTCTTCTTGATAGGATTAAAAACAAGTTTGATTGGAGCAACACAGAATGACCAGTTATAGAGGCTGAAGAGACTGAGATGGAGGAAGCCGATACATAGTCAGAAGCTGATAAGAGTGTGGATGATACTGATATTGCAGCAGATGTGGAGACATCTTCGGTTAATGTTGCTGGAAGAAGCAAGAGAAAGATTCAGGATGAAGGAGCCGAGACAAGAAAGAAAAAGTTGCTGTGTAAGCGAACAACAGAAAAAAAACAGAGTATTGATCGTGAAACTAAGAGTTTCATTGAGGGTTTAGTTCACTCTTCTGTCAATTCCTTGGGAGATATACTCAGAGCGCAAATGGCGAGTATGGAGAGCATGTTCAAAGAGAGGATGGGCAACATGGAGAGCGAGGTTTCACAGCTCAGGGAAGCAATCAGTTTGAGTGCCGAAGGAAGCGTTCCTAAGAGCAAAACCGATGAAGATCCGCCTAAGACCAAAACCGTTCAAGCTCCAGCAAAGAAAAAGGTCAATCAAGCTCAAGCTCCAGCAAAGAAAAAGGTACTTCTTAAAAGAAAGTGCAGAACTTGATGTACTTGTATCTAGGATGTTGAGTTAGGGTGCTGGAGCTAGGCTTTTGGAGTTAGGTTGTTCTTGGAACTTAACATTTTCACTGTGTAATATTATGTACATATTGTAATAGGTTTGTAATGTGTAATATGCTTGAATGTTTGTGTAATGATAACTCCATGAATGTAATGCTTTGTTTGTGTTATGATTGAATGACTTCTTTAATTTTTTTTTTTTGGTTTTGATGAATAGGATGGGATAAAGAATGTTATAGAAACTAACGATTTTGATTTTGGATTGACTATACAAGAATTAAGGAATTGTCCCAAGATACATTTGTTGAGGGCTTTGATCCTTCTCAAGTTAAATTCGAAAACTCAAGACCCTTCGACATGTCCCCACCGCAGTTACATGATGAGGAAATAGATCGAGCCGGAGAAGACTCACCAGATGCGGCATTGGTGTATCTTCGTGAAGAGGATTGGGAAAAAGTTAGCACTTGGTTAGCTAAATCCAAGTAAGTAAATTCCGCAGTTTCATATCATGTGTTGTTAAATTTTAAACAAAACATATCATTGTTTTGAACTTGTATCATTGTTTTGGTTACAAACCTCTGCGGATTGGACCTACAATGTTAGATGCTGAGATTGGTACTCGTCTTATTGATAGAACCAAGTGGCTTCATAACTTGGTAAAACTTAGAGACTTTTAGCTTCTATGTGTGTTTTCCATACATTCTGTGTGCTAACATCATCGTAATATGCAGGAGATTGACGCCATGATGTATGTATTTCGGGAGAGAACATCTCTGAAACGATGGGAACTTCATCGTGTCGCCTTCATGTCTGCTGTCTTCAGCAACATGATTAAAAAGGAGTATGAGAGTTTCAAGGCGGGTATAAGAAAATACAAGCTTCATCATTTGCTACTGCAATACGGCAAAGGGGTCCTTCCACCACATGGACGGACACAAGAGATATGGAATGTAGATGTGGATTGGCTGTATGTCCCTGTTCATGTTAGCGGGAATCATTGGATTTCATTGTGTATCAGTGTCGTGACGAGGAGCATTGATGTGTTTGACTGCTCGGGCAGAAAAAGGTACAAGGAGGTGGATGCGTTCGCAAACCTTGTTCCTCGTATTGTCAAGGCAGTTCAGCCACCGAGATGCCACAAGGATTTCAATGTTGCTGCATATACGGTTCACTATGTCCCCATGGGTAAGCTGAATAAAAGTGCATGTGATTGTGGTGTCTATACAATAAAATTCATCGAGTGCCATTTGCTTGGATTGAAGTTGTCCGTGGTGAATGATGGTAACATCAAAGAAGCTCGCCACAGAGTTTTGTGGGATCTATAGGAAGCAGCTAACGTCCCGGAACTGGTTGACAGGATGTCAAATTATGAACCTCCAGAGTGTCTCTCTTCAACCGTAGAAGAGATTCTGTGAGAATCGATTTTTAAATGTAAATAGTTCGGCTTTAATTCTAACTTTTAGGAGAAAAATGCTTAATCTAATGTGTTTCTTCTAGTGTTTTATTAGGAACATGAATGCTTAATCTAATGAATTGTTTTTGGGTTTATTATTCTCAGTTTTTCACAATGTGTTTAAGTAGACCCTAAATAAGTCTTGTCGGAGACAACAATCAACCGTAACATAGACCCTAAACATAACCTAAACAATACCCTAAACGAGACAAATGGAAAACATAATATGAAACAATAGAAACCACAGTCATTCAATCGAGAGTCTTAAAAAACACCTAACGAGACCCTAAACATACCCTAAACAGAAACCAAAACAACATTAATCATGTATTCTAATAGCCGCTAGAGAAGGAATCAGCCCATAAGAGTATATAAAACGAATCAAATCCAATACACTTAACTTGGTTAATTGTAAACCCGACTTTTGATCCAAATTAGAAATAAAACCCGACCAGAATTAGATCCACAAATAACCTAATACCCGACATATTTAAACCAAAAACCCGAGTCTCCCCATTTTTTCAGAATTCTCTTCTCTGTCAATATCCTTTTTCTCTCTGAATCAATTTTCCTAAAACATGAATACTCCAAGGCGATATTCGTACGGGGTGCCATATAGGTGCTGGTGTGGGAAGGGGGTTGTGATTTTCTATTCGAGAACAAATGAGAATCCTTACCGACGGTTCTATAGATGCGAAATTGGGTCATAGGTTCATGGTGTCGATTTACCTTAAGGATTCAAATATAGATTTGTTTTGTGTTCATATCGAAACTCTGTTTTGTTTAAGGCGTTGGTCATGGCTTTGATGGCTTTTTGTCTGAATCGATTTTCAATTAAGAAAGACGAACATGCTGTCCTGACTTGATTTTTGTTTCTATGTAGTGAAAAAAGGAAACCCATGTATTTAAGTGGGTTGATGAAGCTTTGGTTGATGAGATTCAAAAGGTAGAGGCAGAGCAAGGGAGAATTACAGAAGCGATTGAAGATCTGAAAATGAGTATGAAAAAGACAGTTGAAGAAGAAGTAAGGAAGCAGAAAAATCCCCTTGAATTATGTTGTTTAGGAATCATTCTATGGATTTTTGGAAAAGCGTAGAATGAATGAAATCAGTCTACTGGTTCTTAGTATTTTGCTTCTTACTCTTTTGTTCTTACAATGACTATGTTACTTTTGTGGTTCTTAGTCTTTTGTTCTTGCAATGACTATGTCACTTTTATGGTTCTTACTATGGCTATGTTTTGGTTCTTTGAGTTTTGTTCATGCGATGTTGTCTATGATAATGAAAACACAGAATCATCATACATTTAACACGTACAAATCGAGAACCATGAAACTGAGAAAAAATGATGATGCCAATGAAACTTAGAAGAATGATGCCAATGTATAACAATGAAACTGAAAATAAAACCAAACGAAATTTATCCAAATGAAAAGAGAGTCTATAGTTTTTAGAAGAAAAAAACATACAAAACAATGATAAGAATGCACTTAGAAATAAGCTCGCCTAGCTCGCCATTTACCACCACTTGCATACTTGAACAGAGCAACCTGTGACACAAAGAACCATACATGAAACACATAAACCAAGCTATAAAAACACATAAATGGACTGCCTATATAAGCTGACCCCTTACCATTTGTGACTGACTATATTGGTACTTTACAAGTTGCTCTGTTGTGCCCACTAATACCACATCTACTACACTTCCAAGGCTGCTTCTTTCGTGATATTTGCGATGACAGAATTTTGTCTTCCACAGTTTCATATCTGCGTTTTCTTTTCTTTCCAACTGATCTTCTTGTCTCTGGTGGTAGAACAATGACTTTCTTAACATCTTCTGGTATAGACCAAACATCCTCGGGAACATCAATAGGATTTATGCTTTCTTGATAAGCTTCTCTCCAAGCTCCTGTCGTATACATCAAATCAGTCAATGTGTGTGGCTCTCTTCCAACATGAAAACCAGCTTTAATTGCGTGCCTACAAGGGATCTTCATAAGGTTGTACTTTCCACATGAACAAGTCCTTCTATCCAAATCAACTAAGCAGTCGAATTTATCACCTCTAACAAGCAATCAACCAACACTGACAGGGTAAACTACAAATGTGGAGCATTTCCCGATTCTCCTGCCTATCTTTTTCTCTACATCTTTGGTCAAAGGATGTTTATGCTTTGAAATCAGTTTCTTACGCTCATAAAACCACCATGTCAACATTTCCCTGATACTGTTCAACAAAGGAATGACTGGATACTCTCTCGGTGAACGCAAAGCAGAGTTGATAGATTCATCAGGATTGGTTGTCCTTATGTCGTATCTGTATCCAGGGAATTGGCATCTAGCCCATTTTTGCACATTAGCTTCCCTTAGGTAATTTCCAATTGCCGGATTGATATTACACACATTAGCAAATGTCTTCTCAAACTCAGAAACTCGATAAGCCTTGGACGCCTTTGAAACCAACCCAGCAAGTCCTTTCCCATGGAAATATGTGACCACATTATTCAACAAATGATGAATACAAATACCGTGTCTAGCTGATGGATACACATTTTCAAGTGCCTTAGCGATATACCCATGTCTGTCTGAAATAAAAGCCAAATCATGATCATCTGCAATGACAACCTTAAGTTGTCTCATAAACCATTCCCAAGAACGCTCATTCTCTGAGTCGACTATTCCAAACGCAATAGGATACATATTAGAATTTCCGTCTACAGCAGTTGTAACCAGTAAAATTCCTTTGTATTTATTCTTCAAAAATGTCCCATCGATCACAATAACCTGCCTCATGACTCTGTTAAATCCTCTTATCGATTGCCCAAATGCAATAAACAGGTACCGAAAATTCCCATTTCCGTCAATCTCGTAAGATGAGTGTGTACTTGGATTAGCCTCTCTCAGCATGTGCAAGTATTTTGGTATTTTCCCATAACTTCTCTCTGGAATACCTCTAATTGCATTGATCGCATATTCACGCGCATCCCATGCTAAAGATTTTGAGATCTCACATCCATGATCACTACGCATAATCTGTATGATATCATTACATTTCTGCCCTTCCTTGACGTCTTCATACTTATGCATAATCAGACTACCTATAGTTTTTGCCGAAGCAGTCTTACCCGCTTTGGTTTTGCTTGAAGGTGCGCATGTAT